>NW_006408797.1:2789604-2791629 GCF_000296735.1 Chrysochloris asiatica | reverse complement strand
AGAAAAAGAAGAAAAAGAGATGGATTGGCCAGGTGGCAACATCGATGGACTCAAGTATGGCAACAGTAGTGAGGTTGGCCCAGGATTGGACATTGTTTCATTCTGCTGGGCATAAGGTAGCTATGAGTTGGTGCTGACTTGATGGCGCCTAACAATAACAACAACAACAGCAACAACAAATTGTATTTCTAGATAGAATTTGAAATGCAATTTTTGATGATGCATTTCACTGCATTCCTCTTGAATTTATAATCCCGGGCAGAGTAAATTGTATTATTGCCCAATTCAAAATGGTCAGTTTGTTGTTGTTGTTGTTGCTAGGTGCCACCAAGTAGGTTACCAACTCATAGTGACCCTATGCACAACAGAACAAAACACAGCCTGGTCCTGGGCCAACTTCAAAATTAAAATGTTCAATACCAGTCCGGAATTAGGCTTACTCATGTCTAGGATTTGAATTGCTATGTTTGAGAAGAATATTAAAAGTACCATATGTGGCCAGAAGGTCAAACAAATTTGTCTTGGGAGAGTATAGCCAGATTGTTCCTTGGGAGCCAGGATGATGAGACTTTGTTTCTCAAGCTTAGGATATATTATCAATAGGGACCAATTCCTGGAGGACATCATGATTGACAAAGTAGAGGGTCAGGCCCCCAACAAAGTGGATTGACACAGTGGCAGCTGAAATGGGTTCAGATGCAATAGTAATTGTGAGGATGGCACAGGATCAGTCAGTGTTTTGTTTTGTTGTTCTTAGGGTCAGAACTGACTTGACCGCAGCTAACAGCAACAACTTCTGGTGTGGCACTGTGAATCAGCACTGGACTGTGAACTGCAAGATCAGCAGTTCAAATCCACCAGCTGCTCCTCAGAAATTCTATATAGGGTCACTATGAGTCAGAACTGACTCAGCAACATTTAACAACAACAACAATGCCTAGGATATCTATCTTGATGTGTTCCTTTCGTTTATGATGACTTCTAATTTCTAAGATTCATACTTAGTACATTCCACATTTGTATTATTAATGGATTTTTACAGCTTTTTCTTTTCATTTCTAGTAGTGCCCCATCATTAAATGAAGATCCTGAAAGCTTTGCTGCATCCTTATATTGAAGGTCAACTCCATTTTGAGGAGACAGCTCTTCCCAATTGTATTTTGAGTGCCTCCCAACCTAAGGAGCTCACCTTCTTGCACTATATCAGACAATGCTCCTCTGCTATTCATGAGTGTATCAGTGGCTAATACTCCAGAAGTTGTCTGCCTTTCCTTTGTCTTATTCTGGAAGCTCTGCTGAAACATGTCCACCATGGGTGACATTGCTGTGATGCTAAAAGCCATTCATGAAATATTAGAAACCTTTATTAGACAAGATGATCAAAATGTGCATCCATTGTTTCTCAACAAATCTTCCATCTAAGTCTCCATAGTTGAGAAGGCAATATTTCCATGTGTCTGACACTTCCCCAAAGAATTCTTCACTCTTAATTTTACACTATGTCAAAAAGGTAATTTGGTATCCTCAGTAGACTCAAATTGTGTTCTTGCATGTCCTTTAGTGTTGGGAACAAAAACAAGTCTCATGTTGCAAGATCAGGACTGTATGGTGGATGGAGTAAGGTTTCCCAACAAAATTCTCCTGTAACAGCCCTTACAACCCTCAAAGAATGAGTAGAAACATTGTCATGATGCGGGGAGGGAAATCAGACATCACAACTTTCCTGGCTTTTTTTTTCTCACTAACAGTTTTCAATTTTCTTAAGACTTCTTCCTAACAAGACCCCATGATCATGTACTTTAAGAAAATCTATCAAGACTACTCCTTTGGGGTCTCCAAAATTCACCATAGCTTTCTGAGTGGGCTTCTCTGGCTTCATTTTAATTGGCCTAGCAGATCCCCTCAGAAGTCACTGCTTTCATTAGACCCTTTCTTTAGAAGGCACCCTAATGAAACTTAGACAAGTATATCACTGAGAGACAATGTCTACAGCCATGATACCAAAGACATGTGTGGACACATTTT
>NW_006408797.1:2785287-2789504 GCF_000296735.1 Chrysochloris asiatica | reverse complement strand
CAGCCAGGATGGCCAGACTTTGTCTCTCATACTTCAGATATATTATCCAGAGGGACCAGTCCCTGGAGAAGGATATCATGTTTGGTAAAGTGAAGGGTTGGAGAAAAAGATAAAGACCCCCAATGATGAGTGGGCTTCTCTGGCTTCATTTTAATTGGCCTAGCAGATCCCCTCAGAAGTCACTGCTTTCATTGGACCCTTTCTTTAGAAGGTACCCTAATGAAACTTAGACAAGTATATCACTGAGAGACAATGTCTACAGCCATGATACCAAAGACATGTTTGGACACATTTAAAAAAATAAGCCAATTCTTGTATGAACTAAAACCTTAGTTGCAATATATATATATATATTTACCTACCTTCATATTGAATGATGCAGGAAGCATTGAAATTAGGGAGAAGGAATACACGAAATCACTGTGCCAAAATAATTAGCCTATGTTCAAACATTTCAGGAGGGAACATAGGTTAGAGCAAGAGACTATGATGCTGAAGGAAGAAGTTCAAGCTACAATGTAGACATGGGTGAAGAACACAGATGGAACACCGGCTAAGATGTCTCAAAAAGTAGATGTGATCCTGGAAGCATTTACTTCTCTATGCTAAAAGAAAATTGACCAACCAACTGTAAGAGTTCCATGTTTGTGCCCATTCCAAAACAAGGAGATCCAAAGGAATTAAAAAAATTATTAAACTCTATCATTAATGTCAGATATAAGCAAAATTTTGCTGAAGATAATTTAAAAGCATTTGTGGCAGAACATTAACAGGGAACTGCCAGAAATTCAAGCAGAATCTAGAAAAAGATGTGAAATGAAGGATATCACTGCTAATGTTACATGGATCTTGGCTGAAAATGGAGAATACCGCAAAAATATTGACTTGTGTTTTACTGACTATGCAAAGACATTCAACTGTATGGATCGTAACAATGGATAATATTGTAAAGAAGTAAATGCAAGAATATTTAATTATGTACATGCAGATCCTGCACATAGACCAAAAGACAGTTGTTTGAACAGAACAAGTGGCTACTGCCTTGTTTAAAATCAGGAAAGGTGTGTCAGGATTGTACTCTTTCACTTATTCAATCTATTTGCTGAGCATATACTCCAAGAACCTGGACTATATGAAGAAGAATGTGACATCAGGATTAGAGGAAGGTTATTAAAAACCTGGCATATGCAGATGACCCAGACTTTCTTGCTGAAAGTAAAAAGGGCTTGAAACTCTGATAAATATCAAAGACTATAGCCTTCAGTATAGATTATTCCTCAAAATCAAGAAAACAGAAACGCTTACAAGTGGACCACATCATGATAAACAAAAATGATTGAATTGGCCAATTACTTCATTTTATTTGTGTACACAATTAACGACCATGGATGCAGCAGTAAAAAAAAAATCAGTGGCTAAATCTTCTATAAAAGACCTTCTTAAAGTGTTCTGGTGTGGCACTGTAGGATAAGCACTGGACTTTAAGGTTGATTTGAACTTCAAATATTGGTGGTTCAAACACCTGCCACTCCTTGGAAACCCTATACAGGTTACTATTAGCCAGAACTGACTTGATGGCACTCAACAACAACAACAACAATGGACTAAAGTGGTCCTTGCCCAAGTCATGATATTTTCAATCGCCTCATATGCATGCAAAAGCTGGACAATGAATAAGGAAAAGGGGAAAAAAAAATGGTGGTGGTGATGGTTATGTACCGTGAAGTTGGTTCTAACTCATAGAGATCCTGTATAGGGTTTCTGAGGATGTAAATCTTTACAGGAGCAGAAAGCCTTATCTTCCTCCCACAGAACCACTGGTAGTTTCAAACTGCTGACTCAACTCGTAATCACTACATTACCAGAGCTCCTTCACTTTGAATTATGGTGTTGGCCAAAAATATTGAATATACCATGGACTGACAGAAAAATGAACAAATTTGTCTTTGAAGAAGCAAAATCAAAATGTTCATTAGAATTCATCTCACATATTTTGGGGACCAGTTTTTGGAGAAAGACATTATGTTTGATAATGTAGAGGGTCAGTGAAAAAGAGGAAAACCTTTAAGGAAATGGATTGACACAGTGTTTTCAATAATGGATTCAAACAAAGCAACTTTGTGTGAATAGTATAGTATGGGGTAGGTCTTCATTTTGTTGTGTATAGGACCACAATGAGAAAGAACAGACTTGATGACACTTAATAACAACAGCCATTTGTTTGATTTTACAGTAATCATGGCATATGTAAGATAACCAAAAAAATTTCCCTACTTCATACACTAAGACATAATCAGACTAAGAGCTTTGTGGCTTGACTAATTAGGAGAAGGAATCTGCATTTTAGAAGAGAGAAGTCTTGACTTGTAGGTGTGGTAGGGTGATGTCATTTCCAGCCAAACACACTGATGTTTGCAATGGAAATCCCCTTCTTTCCACTCCATACAAAATGACAGCTGCTGTCAGACATGTCCTCTGGTCCCTATATTGGGTTTAACTCTCTCAAGCATTTTCTTTTTGTTCTGGGGCTCATAGTTATTTATTCTCCTCCTGTTTCTCCAAAATGCTGTATACACTCTTTGAAGTTGAGAACTCAGTTATGTTCTTTGCATTGAACAATCCCTTGACAAACATTTGTTTTAGAAATCAGAAGGGCAGTATTTTTCCAAGTTCAGAGGGGTTAGGAAAGAATGAGGAATGGAAACAGGAATCACAATGAGGAAGTGGGGTAAGAGATTTTTCATTATGAGGATTGTAGTCAATGAGATGAAAAAAAAAATGTGTTTGAATTGTTGAGTGGAAAACTGATATGCTTTGTAAGCTGTCACCCAATTCACAAAAAAGGAAAAGAAAATTATTGACCAAAACAAAAAATGTATTTGTTTTAATTAACTGAATATTAAATGAAAGGTTCGTAGATGAATAACAGTCCTTCTTATACAATATTTTAAAAAATACTCTTTATATTTTGTGACAGTCACTTCAAAAACAATTTCTAGTGCTTGAACTCTTCTTAGGACTTTACTAATATTAATTCAATCAAATCTTACCAAAGTCCAACAAGGTAAATGTATATTAATTTTATAGAAGTAAAAATTGAGGTTTAAAGGATTTGTCTTTTGACTAAGGTCAAAGATGTAATAAGTGATAGAGTCAATTTACATTCTAGAAATAGATTACTGACCATTCTCCTAGTACCCCCTGACTATGATTGCAAAAACAAATACTTTTCAGGCACCCTCTCTCTGTCTTAAAGTGTCTACTCAACAACAGGAAGATTGAGAATGTTTCAAAACATTGGTAGTTCTCAGGTACCGTTTGGAGATGTCATCCTGATGGATGTGCTATCATTATTATTAGTTTTTAAACTTTTTATGGGGTGAATGTTTACAATGCAAATTAGTTACCCATTCAACAATTCATACACATATTGTTTCATGTCATTGATTGCAAAGTCATTTCACTTCTACCCTGTGTTTCTAATTTGCATTATTCATTTCCTAACCTTTTTTGCATTCTTAACTTTGTCCTTGGGCAAATACTGCCTTTTTGATCTTTAATAGCTGATTTCTCTAAGGAATGTGTACTTCTGTATTGTTATTGGTCAATTTATAGGCCTGTCTATTGCTAGGCCTGGAGTCCTGGTGTGGTGCTGTGGGTTAATGCACTGGACTGCAAGGTCAGTTTGAACCGCAAGGTCAGTGGTTCAAGCTTACCAACTGCTCCTCAGAAATCCTATACAGGATTGCTGTGAGTCAGAATAGACTCAATGGCACGTAACAACAATAACAACAACAACAAAAACTGTTTGGCTGAAAATTAGGCCATAGGAGTGAGTTCAGTTTCAAGCTGGAATGATGACTAAGGAGTTCCACAAATCTGTTGAAATAATAAAAATGGTTGTTTTTATGATTTTGAGTTTTGTTACACATTTTTCTATCACTCCATCCGGAAGCTTCTTTTATTATTCCTTTCAGAGCAGTTGGTAGTGGTAGCTGGGCACCATTCAGTTATTCTGATTTCAGAGATATGGGGCTGAAGTTTTTAAATCCTATTAGTCCTTATAACTAATTGTTTCCATATATCTTTGATTTACTTTATTTTTCTTTGCTCTAGGTGGAGAGAGACCAGTAATTACATCTTTTTTTTTTGATGACTACTAACAAGATTTTAAAGGCTCTAGTTGCTACTCAACAAAGTAGGAATTAGAATATTGT
>NW_006408797.1:2778627-2784521 GCF_000296735.1 Chrysochloris asiatica | reverse complement strand
TCTTTGCTCTTCAACACTTTCAAAAGGTCCTGTGCAACAGATTTGTCTAATGCAATACGTTGCTGGATTTCTTGACTGATGCTTCTGTGAGTGTTGATAGTTGATCCAAGAAGAATGACATCCTTGACAACTTCAATTTTTTCTCCGTTGATAAGAATGTTGTTTATTGGTCCAGTGGTGAGGATTTTCATTTTCTTTACATTGAGATTCAATTCATACTAAAGGCTGTGCTTTTTTATCTTCATCAGTAAGTATTGTAAGCCTTCTTCACTTTCAGCAAGCAAGGTTGTATCATCTGCATGTTGCAGGTTGTTAATGAGTCTTCCTCCAATCCTGATACCACGTTTTTTTTCATAGAACCCAGCTTCTCAGATTATCTGCTCTGCATACAGGGTGAATAAGTATGGTGAAAGAATAAAACCCTGTCACACACTTTTCTTAATTTTAAACCATTCAGTGTTCCCATGTTTTATTTGAACAACTGCTTTTAGGTCCATGTACATATTCCTCAGGAGCACAATTAAGTGTTTAGAAATACTCATACTTTACAATTTTGTCCATAGCTTGTGATCCACACAATCGAAAGCCTTTGTGTAGTCAATAAAGCACAGGTAAACATCTTTCTGGTATTCTTTGCTTTCAGCTAAGATCCATCAGATATCAGCAATGATATCCCTCATTCCACATCCTCTTTTGAATTTGGCTTGAACCTCTGGAAGTTCTCTGTCAATGTATGCTTGCAGCTGTTTCTATATTACCTTTAGTAAAACTTTACTCACATGGGATAGCAAAGATATTGTCCAATGATTTCCGCATTCTGTTGGGTCACTTCTCTTTGGAATGGGCACAAATATGGATCTCTTCCAATCAGTTGGCCAGATAGTCATCTTCTAAATTTCTTGGCATAGATGAGTGAGTGCCTCCAGTGACGCCTCATTTTCTTGAAAGATTTCAAATTTTATTCCATCAATTCCTGGTGCCTTGCTCTTTGCCAATTCCTTCAATGCACCTTGGACTTTTTCTACTAGAGAGATGCAAATCAAAACAACAATGAGATACCATCTCACACCAGCAATAACAGCGAAGTATTCCGGAATACTCAGACTTCACAATGTTGTCCATAGCTTGTCATGATTCACACAATCAAAAGCCTTTGCGTAGTCAATAAAGCACAGGTAAACATTTTCTTATAGTCTCTGCTTTCAGTCAAGATCCATCGGACATCAGCAATGATATCCCTCATTCCACGGCCTCTTCTGAATCTGTCTTGAACCTCTGGAAGTTCTCTGTCAATGTATGCTTGCAGCCGTTTCTATATTATCTTCAGTAAAACTGTACTTGCACCACTCGTCTGTCAGTTTGTTGTGCTGTGGTGGCTTGTGAGTTGCTGTGATTCTAAAAGCTATGCCACTGGTATTTTAAATACCAGCAGGGTCACCCATGGTGGACAGGTTTTAGATGAGCTTCCAGATGAAGACAGACTAGGAAGACGGGGTGATGAACAACATACATAGCAATGGAGAAAAGATTGAAGTTGTCAAGAACTTCATTTTACTCAGATCAACCATCAATACTCATAGAAGCAGCAATCAAGAAATCAAATGACATATTCCATTAGGCAAATCTGTAGTACAAGACCTCTTTTAAGTGTTGAAGAGCAAAGATGTCAGTTTGAGGATTAAGGTGTGCCTGACCCACACCATGGTATTTTCAATAACCTCATATGCATGTGAAAGTTGGACAGCGAATAAGGAAGACCATATAAGAATTGATGCATTTGAGTTATGGTATTCAAGGGGAATATTAAAAGTATCATGGACTGCCAAAAGAACAAAACAATCTGTTTTGGAAGAATTACAGCCAGAATTCTTCTTGTAAGCCAGGGTGGCCAGACTTCATCTCTCATATTTCAGATAAATTATCTGGAAGGACCAGTCACTGGAGAAGGATATCATGTTTGGTAAAGTGGAGGGTCAGAGAAAAGAGACAGACCTTCCCCCCACCCCCCCAGTGACAATTAGCACAGTGACAGCAGTACTGGGCTCAGAATTAGCAATGATTGTGATGTTGGTCTGGGACCGGACAGTGTTTCATACTGCTGTGCATAGGGTCTCTATGAATCAGTGTTGACTTGATGGCACCTAACAACAACAACAGATATAAATTGAGTTGTTGTTGTTGTTGTTAAGTGCCGTTGAGTCGGTTCTGACCCATAGCGACCCTGTACAGGGTTTCCGAGGGTGTAAATCTTTACGGGAGTAGAAAGCCTCCTTGAGTATATGCCTATAAATGTAAGTGCAATATATTAAAAACGAAGCTAAAGTAAAACACAGCAAAGATTTGGATGGTCTCACCAAATTGATCGTTTACTCTAGTGTAATAAAATAGTTTAATGCTTTTCATTCATATTTACTAATTCAGCGATCAATTCTACAAGGTAGAAATTATTCTTAGTATTTTTCAGTTGAGGAAATCTGAGACTCTGTTGTTGCTATTCCTAAGTGCTTTCAGTCAGTTCTGCCTCACAGTGACCCTGTATAGGAATTCCAAGGAGTGGCTCATGGGTTCGAATCCCTGACCTTGTGGTAATCCCTGACCTAGGGCTTATCCTACAGAGCCACACCAGAAAACATCCCGAAGTTACTTAATAAAGGGGTTGATGCTCATGCATGAATGTCTTTTGTTTCTGTTGGGCTCAATTACTGCTACAATGCAGAACTCCATCAATAGGCAGACAACTTGATTCCTTACTCTGTACTATCATTGAGTAGCTTTGTGCCTTTGAAGAAATTGCTAACCCTTTTTGAGGCTCAAATTCCTCATCTGCATAGAGGGAAGTGAAGATAGCAACATTATGATTGATGATTTCAGAAAGTTCAGAAAGATTTCTTTTAGACTAGTTTCAATATTTGAAAAATAACAGGATTCACTAGGTTGTGCAACTCTGCTAATCATGTATGTTAATACACTCTCTAACCAATTTACACATACACGTGTATTTTACAAGGCATGGCATACAAAGAGAGAAGTCATTAGTTTTTGGTACAGACCTATCACCTGAGTCTGTCTGGAAAAAAGGAAAGTTGTATACAGTGAGAATTATTCAACTGAAACTTGAATAATGAGAAGGGAGTAGGAGTGTCAAGGAAGAGAATGAAGATAAGGGAGAGGGATGAAAAAAGGCTTTCCAGGCAGGGATAATAGTTTACACAAAGGTACAAAATTGGAAGAGAAAATGGTACTCAGGAGAAACTACAAGCTGCTGGGCACTGGGTTCAATTATATTGTGGTATTCATGGCAGACTAAGTGAGCTATTGAAAATTGGAATCTGTAGTTTACCCTGTAGTCCATGAAAAGCACTGATGAATGATGGTCCCTTGACCATGGAAGTGGAGATGTGCACACAGGAAAATCACTCTTGTAGGAATTTGGATAGACTGCAGTGAAGCAAGGGGCCAGAGCTGGAACATTAATAAACAATTATTACTGGGAATTAGGAGAAAACATTGGAAAAAAGGGCACAGATATCTCTTAAATCTAGAGACTAATGTGCATGACTCAGTGCATCATTTGGAGTGAAAAAGTGAAGACTTAGAAAGTTGCTAGTTCTTGCTTTACTTTATTGGTTCAAAGTCCCTGAATTAATTGGCCTTTTATTTAGAAGTTTAATAATAAAGTTAAGAGTTTCATGTAATCTGATGGCATACTTTATTTTCTTCCTAAGCAAAATACATTTTTTTGGTACGTCTAAAAAAAGGAAGAGGAGATTGAATTATCTCCACTACTAACTGACTCGATGGCACTTAACAACAACAACAACAGATAACATAAATGAAAAAAACTGAAGGATTGGGTAAATGCTCATTTAACTAAGAACCAACTGTGATTTAGACTTCAGAGACATTTCTTTGAAAACACTATTACTTTTTTCCTCTGTGCCTACAGTACCAAAATTCATGAATATTTATGGATTTAGTTACTTACAACTGACATTTTCAGGAGGCAGCAATAAGACGAGTCTAACATTTATTGATGGAGAAAACAGGAACACAGAGTTTAAATTATTTTCCTCAAACCCTCTGGTCTCTTAGTGATACTTTAAAGCTTCATGCTAACTCCATGAAACAGGGCAATCTACTTTGACAAGAGACACTTTCTCAATACCTTCCTCAGTGCACCTAACACTTCCTTGTTTCTCAGACTATAGATGAGGGGGTTCAGCATGGGGGTGAGGATGGTGTCAAACACAAAGAGGGCCTGGTTCAGAATGGGGGTGTTAGAGGACCCAGGCCTCATGTATATCAACATAGCTGGCCCATAGTAAAAGGTAACCACAGTCAAATGGGAAGAGCAGGTGGCCAGAGCTTTGTTCTTCCCCTCAGGTGAGTTCATTCGCAGGACTTCAAGGATAATAAGTGTGTAGGAGGTCAAAATGAGGCTTACCGGTAGAAGAACCACAACAATGCTTGTTACTACCACCCCTTTTTCATAGGCAGAGATATCCTCACAGGATAGCTTCAAGATGGCCTTTACCTCACAGAAGAAATGGTGGAGATTTCGAGGGCCACAGAGGGGAAAGTGCATGGAGTAGGATGTGTGGACCAAGGATGCCAGGGCCCCTCCCAGCCAGGATCCAATGGCCATCTGCTGGGAGACTCGGTGGCTTATAATTATTGGATATTTTAGAGGGTGACAGATGGCCACATAGCGATCATAAGCCATGAGGGTCAGGAGGATGCACTCAGCAATACCCAACGTCAAGGTAAAGAAAATCTGGGTCCCACAGCCAATAAAGGAGATTTTCCTATTCCCTGAGAAAAAGTTGACCACCATTTTGGGAACTGTGCTAGAGATGAAAGCTAGGTCAATGAGAGAGAGTTGGCTAAGTAGAAAATACATGGAAGTGTGGAGGTGCAGATCTATCCAGATAAGGAGGATCAGGGTGACATTTCCTGTTATGGCAATGGTATAAATCAAGAGGATAATAGAGACAAGGATGCTGACATTTCTCATTCCAGGGAAAAGGCCCAGGAGAATGAAGTCTGTGTTCAGTGTCTCATTTCCTGTCTCCATGGTTTCTTCTTAAAAGCTTTACCTGAAATATATTAGAAGCTTTCGAAAAATGTATATATAAGACATAGGGGAATTAAACTGAGCCCATAAAATATAGTAATGGATTCCATACCCTAAAAATCTTGTTTTTCTAAAACGATAAAAATTATTTTCTCTGTTTCATAAAGATGTTGAAACCACAGGAGAAGAATTAATAACTAGTATATGCAAAATTCATTGGTTCTTGATCATAAGCTACCTCTTGAAACGGTTGAATATTAACTATTTCCTTTTGGTACAGTGACTGTGTATTCCTTCCATCTTCTCTTGATGCTTTCTGTATCATTCAGTAATTTGCCCAGAGAATCTTTCAATAATGAAAGTCGAGGCTTGAATTTTTTCTTCAGTTCCCTCAGCTTGAGAAATATGGAGTGTGTTCTTCCTTTTTGGTTTTCTGATTCCAGATATTTGCATATTTTGTTGTAATATTTGGCTTTACCTTCTTGAGCTGATCTCTGAAATTTTCCATTCAGCTCTTGGACCTCCTCATTTCTTCCATTTGCTTTAGCATCTTTATACTGGAGAGCGTAGCGTTTCAAGCAACCATTTCAAGAAGTAGCTTATGATCAAGAACCAATGATACTGAAGGAGGAAGTCCAAGGTGCATTGAAGAAATTGGCAAAGAACAAGGCACCAGGAATTGATGGAATAAAACTTGAAATCCTTCAAGAAAGTAAGGCAGCACAGGAGGCACTCACTCATCTCTGCCAAGAAAATTGGAAGACAACCATCTGGCCAACTGATTTGAAGAGATCCATATTTGTGCCCATTCCAAAGAGAG
>NW_006408797.1:2759772-2777885 GCF_000296735.1 Chrysochloris asiatica | reverse complement strand
CTGAAGAAGGATATCATGTTTGGTAAGTTGGAGGGTCAGAGAAAAAGAGGAAGGAAGACCCCCAACGAGATGGATTGGCCAATTGACAGCATCGATGGACTCAAGTATGGCAACAGTAGTGAGGTTGGCCCAGGATCGGGCAGTTTTCATTCACTATGAGTCGGTGTTGACTTGATGGCAACTAACCACAATAACATATAGAAAATACTATCACAAACCTCTCAGTTTGTCATACAGCCGTGACTTGAGTGTTGCTATAAAGCAGGGAGTTATGATACTGTTAATTCAAATACTAGGAGTGTCACTTAAGGTGGAAAGGTTGCAGTAGAACTTCCAGACTAATATATTGTTGTTTTTTGTCATTAGATACAATTGAGTTGGTACCGACTCATAGCGACTTATGCACAACAGAATGAAACACTGCCTGATCCTGGTCCAACCTCACAATCATTGCTACATGTGAGCCCACTGATGTTGTCACTGTGCCAATTTATCTCATTAGGGATCTTCCTTTTTCTTGGACCCTCCACTCTACCAAACATAAAATCCTTCTCCAGTGTCTGGTCCCTCCTGATAATAAGTCTGAAGTATGACAGACAAAGTCTGACTATCCTGGCTTCCAATAAGCACTCTAGCTGTGCTTCTTCAAGCACAGATCTATTTGTCTTTTGGCAGTCCATGGTACTTTTCATATTCTCCTCCAACACCATAACTCAAATACATCAATTCTTCTACAGTCCTCCTTATTCACTATCCAACTTTCACATGCATGTGAGGTTATTGAAATGACCATAGCTTGTGTCAGGTGCCCCTTAGACCTCAAGCTGACATCTTTGCTCTTCAACACTTTAAAGAGGTCTTGTGCAGCAGTTTGCCTAATGCAATACATCGTTTGATTTCTCGACTGCTGCTTCCATGAGTGTTGATGGTAGATTCAAGCAAAATATAATCATTGACAGTTTCAATCTTTTTTCCATTTATATGGATGTTATTTATCGGTTCAGTGGTGATGTTTGTTTTCTTTACATTGAGTTGCAACCCATACTGAAGGCCGTGGTCTTTGATCTTCATCAGTAAGTATTTTAAATCCTCTTGGCTCAGCAAGCAAGGCAGTATCATTTGCATATTGCAGGTTATTAATAAGCCTTCCTCCAATCCTAATGCCATGTTTTTCTTCATATAGCCCACCTTTTCTGATTATTGCTTGACCATACAGATTGAATAACTATGGTGAAAGAATCAATCCTGACACACACCTTTCCTAATTTTAAACCATTCACTGGTCCTTTGTTCTGTTCCAACAACTGCCTCTTGGTCCAGGTACAGATTCCTCATAAGCACAATTAATTATTCCAGAATACCCATACTTCACAGTGTTGTCAATAGCTTGTCATGATCCACACAATCGAAAGCCTTTGTGCATACATCTTAAACATCTTTCTGCTATTCTCTGTTTTCAGCCAAGGTCCATCTGATGTCAGCGATGATGTCCTTGTTCCAAGTCCTCTTCTGAAACTGACTTGAACCTGTGGAAGTTCTCTGTCGATGTATGGTTGCAGCTGTTTCTGTATTACCTTTAGTAAAACTTTACTCCGAAGGTGTATCAATGGTATTGTCTGATGATTTCTGCATTCCATTGGGTCACCTCTCTTTGGAATGAGCACAAATACAGATCTCTTCCAGTCAGTTGGCCAGATAGTTGTCTTCCAAATTTCTTGGCATAGATGAGTGCCATGAGTGTCACATTACTTTGTTGAAAGATTTCAATTTGTATTCCATCAATTTCTTGTGCGTTGTTCTTTTCCAATGACTTCAATTCACCTTGGACTAATATAGTCTAGGGAAAAAATCCTGGCATTCTATTTCCTAGAATTGTTGCTACAGTTGCTGTTATACGTCATTCAATTGGTTCAGACTCATAGATGACTCTATGCACAACAGAATGAAACACTGACTGGTCGTGCACCATTCTCACAGTTGTTACATTTGAGCATATTTTGCTGCAACTGTTCAATCTATCTCATTGGAGGTCTTCCTCTTTTTTGTTGACTCTTCACTTTACCAAGCACGATGCGTATTTCTTCCTGATGACATGTCTGAGGTATTAGAGACAAAGTCTTGCTATCCTAGATTCTAAGGAGCATTCTGGTTGTAGTTCTTCCAACACAGATTTGTTCGTTCTTCTGGCAATCCATGGTACTTTCAATATTCTTAGCCAACACAATAATTCAAATCAATTAATTGCAGCTTGTTAATGAGTCATCCTTAATCTTGATGCCTCGTTCTTCATATAATCCAGTTTCTTGGATTATTTTCTCAGAATACAGATAGAAAAATATGGCAAAAGGATACAACCCTGGCACATACCTTATTTTAAATGATTCAGTGTCCCCTTGCTCTCTTCTAACAACTGCCTCTTGGTCTATATACAGATTCCTCAAGAGCACAATTAAATGTTCTGGAATACCCATTCATGATAATGTCATCCATAGTTTGTTATTATTCACACAGTCAAAAGCTTTTGCATAGTCAATAATGCACAAGTAAACATCTTTCTGGTATTCCCTGCTTTCAGCCAAGATCCCATCCATCTGACATCAGCAATGATAACCCTAATTCCATGTCCTCTTTTGAATCTGACTTCATTTTCTGGTAGTAGTTCTCTGTTATTGTTGCAACCATTTTTGAACTATCATCAACTAAATTTTACTTGCATGTGATATTAGTGATATTTTTTGATGATATCTGCATTCCATTGGGTCACCTCTCCTTGGAATAGGCAGAAATATGGATCTCTTCTGAAGGTTGACTTGGTAACAGTTTTCTAAATTTCCTGGCATGGTTGAGTGACTACTTCCAGTGCTGCATGAGCTTATTGAAAGGTTTCAATTTTTCTTATTTCAGGTCCTGGAGCCTTGTTTTTCACCAATGTCTACAGTGCAGCTTGGACTTCTTCCTTCAGTAGCATTGGTTCTTGAGCATATGTTACTTCTTGAAATGACTGAACATGGACAATTTCTTGCATTGGTAGCATAGTGGGTTATGAGCTGCTAGTCACAAGGTCAGTAGTTCAAATCTACCAGCTTCTCTGCAAGAGAAAGATGATGCTTTATGATCCCATAAAGTTTTTCAGTCTCAGAAACCCTATACAAGGTCGCTATGAGTTGAACTCCACAGCACATAACAGCCACCTCCACACTGACTCTGTGTATTCCTTCCATCTTCTTTTGATGCTTTCTGCATCATTCAATTTTTTTGTCCAGAGAATTATTCAATATAGTCAGCTTGAATCTTTTCTTCAGTTCTTTCTGCTTGAGAAATGCTAAGGGTGCTCCCTTTTACTTTTCTAACTCTGAGTCTTTGAACATTTCACTGTAATATTTTATTTTGTGTTCTCGATCTGCCCTTTAAAATGTTGTGTTCCATCCATTGATTCCCTCACTTATTCTGTTTTAGCTTCTCTACACTCAAGAGCAAGTTTCAGAGTCACTTCTGACATTCATTTTGGTCTTCTCTGTCTTTCCTGTCTTTTAAATGATCTTCTGCTTTCTTCCTACATGATGTTCTTAATGTCATCACACAACTCTTCTGATTTTCAGTCATTAGCATTTAATGCATCAAATCTGTTCTTGCGATGGTCTCTGAATTCAGTTGGACTATATTGAAGGTCATATTTTGGCTCTTCTGGAGCTTTTTCTTCTACTGTTTTGCAGCTTCAGCTTAAACTTGCATATTCACAGCTAGCAGTCCATTCCATAGTCTGCTCCTGGCCTTGATTTGACTGGTGATATTAAGCTTTTGTACCATATATTTCCATAGATGGAGTTAATTTGATTCCTGTGCATTCCATCTGGTGAAATACATGTACATAGTTGCCTTCTATGTTGTTTTCAAAAGGTATTTGCAATGAATAAGTTGTTGGTCTTGCAAAATTCTATCATGTAATCTCCAGCATAATTTCTATCACCAAAGCCATATTTTCCAACTACTGATCCTTCCTCTTTGTTTCAAACCACATTTCAACCACCAGTAATTATTAATACATCTTGATTGTATATTTGATCAACTTCAGACTATAGAAGTTTGTAGAATTATTCAATTTCACCATCACTGGTTTTAGTAAAATTGAGTAATAGTGGTATCAACTGATTTTCCTTGTAGACTTATGGATGTTATCCTATTCACAGGGAGCATTTTGCTTAAAGATAGACCTTGAAATTTTCTTTTTGATGATGAATGCAACCCTATTCCTCTTAAATTTGTTGTTCCCAGAATAGTATATGATATGATTATTTGATATAGAATGACCAATATCAGCCCATTTCAGCTAATGCATTCTATTTCATTTTTGTCAACCTCTATCTTCCTAGATTCATCCTTCCTACACTCCATATTCTGATTTTTAATGGGTGTTTGTAGCTGTTTTTCCTATTTTGAGCTTTGCTCCATCAGTAAATGAAGGTCCTGAAAGCTTTGCTCCATTCACATCATTATGGTCAACTCAACTTTGAAGAGGCAATCGTATTTTGAGTGCCTTCCAACTCGAGGTGCTCTTCTTCCAGCACTTTTACTTGATGTTGAAGTGCTTTCATTACAAGACCACTGCATTCTCTGACATATTTCTGCTGCTATTTATAATGTTTCCAGTGGCTAGACATTCAGAAGTAGTTTGTCTTTCTTTCTTCTGAGTCTTAGTCTGGAAGCTATACTGAAACTTGTCCACCATTGGTGACCCTGCTGGTATTGTAAGTACTGGTGGCATAGCTTTCAGCATCACGGTAACATGCAAGCCACCACAGTATGATACACTGATGGATGAGTAGAGGTTCCTAGAATTTGTAAAGAAAATCTTATAGATCACAATAGATTACTGTCTGGTATAGTACTGGACAATGATCCCAAACATATTGACTTATGAATATTGTACAGGATTGGGCCACATTTCATTTTGTTGTACATATGAGTTCAAGTTAACTCAATAACAAACAACAGCAACATAGGAAATGACACACGAGATTTTCTCCCATCAAATTTCTAGCCCCTGTGTCTTAACCTTGTCTATTCTTCACGTAATTCTAATTTTTTGAATATGCAGAGAATTCACAGTATTCATGTATTTTTTAAATATTTATGATTGCATTCAAAGACATTTTAGCATAGCACAGGAACTCTTTTAAAAAAAAGAAAAAAGAATTACTTTCAGGTAAAATATGGGATAGATAAGTGTCCTTAAAAAAAAATCAATTATATTTTTAGGAGACCCAATACCACAAATTTAACTTGATGCTGAAGTGCTTTCAGTACAGGGCTATGTATTCTCTGACACATTTTAGAACCTCAGTAACATTTGCAGAATGAGGTTCATTAGTCTCCCTATCACCAACTGTGTTCAGAGGTTCAACAAGAAGAAAAATCTAGATTTTGTGAATCCAAGAGAAATAATAGACACATTAAAAAATTGATAGGTATTGTCACTACATCTGCGCATCAACTTACATGGAATTTTATATCGTTAATATAGAGGGGAAAGTCCTGGTGTGGCACTATAGGGTTAGCACTGGACTGAAAGAATCAAACTCACCAACAGCTCCTCAGAAAACCTATACAAGGTTGCTAAGAGACAAAACTGATTCCATGACACTTAACAACAACAACAACAACAATATAGATGGGCGAGTATGGTGGCTCCATACGATAAGCACCGGACTGCGAACAGTAAGGTTTGTGGTTTGAGCCAACAGTTGCTCCTAGGGAAAGGTGAAGCTTTTTGCTCCAGCAAAGATTTGAAGCCTCAGAAACCTTGCACAGGGTTGCTATAGTTGGAACTGACTCAATGTCACTTAACAAAAACAACAAATATAAAGTGAGGAGAAAAAACAGGTTGACTGCTCCCACAAAGATTTTAAAACCTCAGAAATCCTATACAGGGTCATTCAGAGTTGGACCCAACTTGAAGGCACTTAACAACAACAACAATATATAGAGAAATGAGGAACATCCTTTAAGTGATTTTTGGCTTCCACCTTGTTGCCCTTTGCATTTCTACCCTGTCAGTAAGATCAATAGAGAAAGGAATCACCAGACAGCTAAGGAAAGTACTTTCTGTCAACTTCAGGAGTGTTTCATGCAAATAAAATATTTCACTGAGTCCCAGAGAGTGCTACATACACCAACAGCATCTGCTCTCAAGTTTGCAGAATCATTCAGTATTATATGCTGCTTTAATCTGCTCATTGTGTTTTTTGAATCCCTTGGAATCCCAACTGTACTGTGTTTTTCAAACTTTATTGTGCACCAGAAACTCATGGAATTCTTGCTAAAATGCACACATAGTTCAAGCCCCACTCCAAGAGATTTAGATGTTTAGGTCTAGGTCTAGAAATAAGCATTTCTAAGAAGAGCCCAAGTAAATTAGATGCTGGAGACATGGGCCACATTATGAGAAGGCTGGTTTTGGCAAAAACATGGTGCTGCCTAGTCATCAGTGGCATCTATGGGTTTTTAATCACACACAAATACACTGATAATTATCTTCTATACTTTTCCTAACTGAGTAACCAACTGACCTGATTGGCACCTTTTGATAACTACAGTACTTTGAACCTGTGACCAAAGTCAATAGTGGAATAATTATTATTGTTCTAAATATAATAATTGTTCAAATTGATTAGTCGAAAGCTATTCACGATATAATGACATCGGACATCCTGATATACACATTTAATGTATGCTCAGATGATAAGATGTTCTATTTCATTGAAGAATCTTTTACTCCCAATAAAGTTTGCTTCTCAGAATTGAATAAATCTAGCCATATAAATGAGCTGAATACCATCTCGACTCCCTTGCATGAAAACTTAAGGAACTATCAATAACAACATAAATTATTACTTTAGGGAATACGCTTAACAAACCATGGGCTAAATAGTCAGTCATACTGGTGATTTGATGAAATTGATTAGTTGTCCCACAATTCCAAACTTTCCAATCAGTGGTTCCATAGGATCTTGGTATATATTTTGCTACCTCCTGATACAAACCCTCTTTAGCCAACTACAATGTACATGTATTTGTTTAAAAATTATAGAAATAATCCAATATTTTTTGAGGTGAGAAGTGTTATCTTTTCTCCCTATAATCTTACTTCTCTGTTTTCCAAGTTAGCTAGTTTCAAGACAAATCTACCAAACATACAGGCATTAATTAACTAAACTTGTATGAGAAGGCAAGTTCACACAAAATAGTTCATGAAATCTGTTCTGTGGGCTTAAGCAGGTCTTAGCTCTCCATTCTTACAGGTGCTCTGACCAACACCTATATAAAAAAATTCATTTCAGGTAATTTCTAGATGTGAGAGGTAGAGTTTTCCACCTAGAATGCCAGAATTGGGCAAACAATCAAAAGTTTGACCCTGAATATGCATGAATGGATGTTTCACCTAGATCCTTGTACCACAAAATAAAGGATGTATGTATAGATGTCATATGTGTACATGGATGATGTGTCCAAAATATTTTTTAGCTCACCCATATATAAGAAATTAATTTAATTTTACTTGTAACAGTCAATTTTCTACAGTTCTTCTGTTAAACAACAAGCCACTATTTTTACTAATAACGTCTTATTCAGCAATTCATTATGACAATTGTAGACTGTCAATTGATTCTTAAGCAAACTGGTTAAGCACCATCATTTAGAATTTAAGTTTTCATTTATTTAAACATTATATGAGTCTAAGATAATTTCAAATCTAGCTGGGAACCTAGTTCCTTTTTTCCTTTTTCTCCTAAATTTACTGATATTTTGGAATCCATAGACCCCATTTCCATGTTTTATTAGTTTTAACATTTTATATCAATCGTATGAGTTGGTTGATAGAACAAATGAAATCTAACACATCACAACCTAATTTTGATACTGAGAGAACAGACACTTAAGGATTATTCAATCATCTCCTCACGTTTTTAGGTTCTAAACTGATAGTAAGTAGCTCTATGAGGGAATGAAATCTCAGTACTATTTCTCAGTAAGATGCTTTGGTAGGCCATGGATAACTACTGATAACCAGTTAGACACATAGGATATTTCCATCTTGAATGCTGACTCTTCCCCAGGAAACATTAAAGAAGATGAAATTTATCCCCCTGTCCAGTTAATGCTACTTGTTTTTAATGTATTGGCTCAATTATGGTTCAGCTCATTCACTGGGTGATAGTGTGTTTGTTCATTTTAATTGGTACGTGTGGTATGGAAGCCCAGGAAGGAGATGACTACATTTATAGAGTTATGGAGTGTGGGTATATACTCACCTAGGAAAAATGTGAAGAAGCTGTGGCAGTGCAATGGTTAATCACTTGGCTGTTACCTGAAAGGTTGTCAGTCTGAACCTACCCAGTGGCTCCATGGGAAAACGACATGGTGGTCTGCTTCTATAAAAATTAGAGCTACAAAACATCAATGAGAGTAGTTCTACTGTGTCACATAGGACTACTGTTAGAATAAACTCCACAGCACCTAATATGAACAACAGTTAAAATGAGCACTTAATAGAAATGACCCAGTAATGAAATCACTTTCTTTCACATTGCATCTTGCAGTTTACATTCATTAATTGGTTGGATAAGCCACACAATCTCTGAGTTGTAAACAACAGATATTTACCACCTACATTATATATGAGGAAATTCATACTCTGAGAAATTAAATGAGCTGATGGTCAAAAAACAAATAATGGAGTCTACTGGTTCTTAATTAGGTATATCTCCCTCTCATGCTACAATTCCCTGTACATGTAGGATGATAATATTACAGTGATCTCCAGTCTTGATTTTAAGAAAAGGATTTCTGTAATTTAAAAAGAAATAAATATATATGGGAAAATTAAAGAGCTTGAGTTATTCAGGCAGATAAGGAGGATGACAAGGGAAAATTTAATAAAATCGATTTGAGTGATAACCTGCAGAGTAAGTTTCAAATGAAAGGATCATTTCTGAAAATGATGGTTTTGTGTTACAGCAAATGATGGAGGTGGTTGACTGATGAAAGTTAAAAAGGGTGGGAGGTGGTATGGGAGAAGATAACTGCTTCTGTTCTTTTAAGGCATCGCAGCATACTTAAGTGAGCATGAAGCCAAATCATAAGGACAGAGACAAAACCAGCCTGTATCTACAAAAAAGTGTGCAAAGGCAATCTTCTTAAAAGCAAAAAATAAAGAAGAATATAAAGAGTAAAAACTCTCTATGAAGGAAATACACATAACAATTTGAAAATCAACTGCTGAAAATAGCAAAGCGGGATGTAGACAATAAGCAGAAATGACAAAAAAAGTAACCAAAAATCTGAAGTGTGCTTTGTTTGTGAAATTGATTGACATGCAATTGATTAAGCATGGATTATTTTCTTTAGGTGATAGGAAAATATGTATAAATGTCCTATAAGTCATTGCTTTTTGTAATGAACTTATGTAGGATTCTGTCTATGGAGGGGTTTGTGTATGAAAATATGGGTATACATTTATGAATATACTTTGGAGCATTCATTTATTTATGTGACGCTTAAATGGACTTTTAAGTGTTCTTTAACACATTGATTTTTAAAAAATTGTAATTCTGGACAAGAAAATTTGATCATCACCATATGTAGGATTTTCTGTTTCCTACAGTTTCAGGTGACACATCATTGTTCTCCTTGGAGGAAGAATGGGAGCATTCTACTTCTGTCAGAGGCGTATTACAGGCTTTAAGATTATAGAGTCCTTTGTAGAATAATACTAGAGAGCAAACCTTGATTCTTTCAAAGGTGATGTATATAGGAGACACAGCTTGCCTTCATGGCTTTGTAAATGAAATATCATAATCAGTGACATCTGAATAAGAAATCAGAAAATACTAATCTTAACGTGAATTTTCAAGTAGCATTCCTACTGATTTCTAATTTGTGTCCAGTCTCACCTTAATTTTCATGATCCCTTCATGGTGTTTAGCTCTCTTCACTGGGAGCTCTATGCTTGGCAGCTTTTAAATTCCTTGATTAGTTTTCATGAAGGCCATCCACCTAACCTATCCTTGAGTATAATCATTGCACTGTGGCCCATAGGAGTTAAATATAAGGTGCTGGGTCATACAGAGAAGTTGCCTGAATCTTGTCAGAGTCTGACAAAGGACTCAAACTTTTAGGGAAAGGCTCTTTAAGAGAACCAGTTGGGATTTTAATTATCTTGAACTCACACTTGAGAGTTGCTGCCTTGACCCTCCCATGGTCAGGTGTCATTGAGTAAAATTAGCCCCAATTATTCCTGTATAGTCTTGGTGTGGCACAGTATGATAATCACTAGACATCAAGGTTGGTTTGAACCACAAGGTCAGTGGTTCAAACCCACCAGTTGCTCCTTGGAAATCCTATGATTTCAGAACATAGGAACATTGCTATGAGTCAGAACAGACTCTACTGCACTTAGCAACAACCACAACTCCTGTGGTATTTTTGGGGGTAATTGTTTCCTCAACTTGCCCCATTGTAGGAATCACCTGAGTGTTTGGGACAAACATGGATTCTAGGGCTCCTGAATCAGAAATACCAAGAATGGACTAGGAATGTGTGGTTTTATCAAAACCTCTGGTGACCATTAGAAAATTTTGGAAACATTGATTAAGGGAAGTTTCATTAACTAACCAATTAGTTGATAGGGCTCCTAGCAATAGCTGCTAACCTTGACTGCACATAAGAATGATTTGATTTCATTGGTTCTGGATGGCATGGCCACAACATAAAGGTTTTAACAACTCTCTCAATGCTTATTGTCATGTGTAGGTGATGCTGGGAAATGTTGTGATTCTCCTCTCCTGAAAGAAAGGGTTTAATATGCTGCTGTCAGGATATACACAGTATGTTTTATTTCTGGAGAGGACATAGGTATAAATATAGCGTCTTTGTACAAAGACTTCACCAACTTAGGAGTTCAATAATGGTTGTTAACTTGTTATCCCTATTGGGTCAGAGCTTGCAATAAAAGTATGTTTCACCTTGGTTATCAAATCATTCTAATAAGCTTTGGGGACTGGAGACACAGGTTCTAAAACCCTAGAAGCTTCAGAAATGGCTCAAATCTCAGTGGCATCGACTCAGTCTTTTGAAGTTTCCTTTGCTTTGATTCTCCAGCCTGTGTGTTAGATATAAGGATAAGTGAGTCCATAGGAAGATGCTATCTGGGGTCAGTGACTGTTGATAAGTGATTTTTCAATAACAGGTAAAATAAGGACTCTCATATAGATATAAAAATGAATATGTGCTAAAATATTTTATTTAGCTATTTATGAGGAAGTTGTTAAGGATTACAACTAGTCTCTGGATAAACTAAAAAAGAGACACATTTTAAAATCAGGAATATTAGAATAAAATGCAAGTAAAGGCAAACTGGCTTACTTCACAGTGGAGAGGGACCTAAATTGAACTAGACAGACTGGAATTTACATGTCTATAAACAAAAAATAATTTGCACTACTATTAGTTATCTATGACCTATAGATATCTCTTAGAATCTATTCTAGACACTGCACAATATTTCCTGGAACAATTTATATAAGATAATTGTTTTTTGAAAGTTTGATAGAATACACCAGGAAAATCATTTGGGTTTGCATTGCAGCATGAAATCCCTGACTGTGACTTTAGTACTAAATTATATTTTCTAGGAATTTATACATTAAATCATCCATGATTTCATATATGCTATATTCAGAATGATTATTATTTTAAAGCACTTTTATCTTTTAAATTTCTTTGTTATTATAGTTAGGTACCATGGAGTTGTCTACAACTCAGAGCTACTCTATGCACAACAGAAGAAAACACTGTTGAGTCCTGAGCCAACCTCATAATTTGTGTTGTTTTAAGTCTATTGCAGGTGCCACTGTGCCAATCCAGCTCATTGGCTGTCTTCCTCTTTTTCAGTTCCCTGCACTTTACCAAGCGTGATGTCTTCTCTAGAGACAGGTCTCTCCTGATGGCATGTCTGACGTATGAGAGACCAAGTCTAGCCATCCTTGTTTCTACATAGAATTCTGACTTCATTTCTTCCAACACAGATTTGTTTGTTCTTCTGGCAGTCCATGGTTTTCAATATTCTTCTCCAATACCATAACTCAAATACTGCTATTCTTCTATGGTCTTTTTCATTCATTTTCTTTCACATGCATATGATGCTATTGAAAATACCATGGCTTGGATCAGATGTACTTGAGTACTCAAACCGTTACCTTTTCTCTTTACACTTCCAATATGTCATGTGCAGCAGATGCGCCTATGTCATTTGATTTTTTTCTTGATGCTTCAAGAATGTCAAGAATGAGTGTCTATTGAGGATTCAAGCAAAATGAAGTGTTGACAACTTCAATTTTTCTTCAGTTATCGTGACATTTTTATTGGTCCAGTTGTGAGTAATTTTGCTTTTTGTATGCTGGATGCAATCCATATTGAAGACTGTAGTCTTGTATCTTCATTCATAAGTATTTTAAGTTCTCTTCACTTCCAGCAAGCACATTTGTACCATCTGCATATTGCAGGTTATTAATGAATCTTCCTCTGATCCTGATGCCAACATCTTCACATAATCCAACTTCTTGGATTATTATTTCAGCATAGAGATTGAATAAGTATGGTGAAAGGATAAAGCACTGGAACACACCTTTCCTGATTTTAAACCATTCAGCATCTCCTTGTTCTGTTTGAATGACTGCCTCTAAATCGATGTACAGATTCCTTATGAGCACAATTACGTATTCTGGATTGCCCATTTTCACAATGTTATTCATAACTTCTCATGATCCACAGTTGAAAGGCATTGCATAGTCAATAAACTACAAGTAAACATCTTTCTGGTGTGGTGCTATGAGTTAATCCACCAGACTGCAAATCCATTTGAATTGCAAGGTCGGCGGTTCAAGCTCACCAGCTGCTCCTTGGAAACCCTACACAGGGTTGCTATGGGTGGGAATCGATTTGACAGCACTTAACAACAAAAACATCTTTCTGGTCTTCTCTGCTTTCAGCCAAGATCCATCTGATGCCAGCAATGATATCCGTGATTTCATATTCTCCTCTGAATCCAACTTGAATCTTGGGCAATTCCCAGTTGATGTACTGTTGCAGCTGTTTTTGAATTATCTTCATCAAAAGAAAGGTGACTCAACAGAACGTGTAGCATATGGGAGTCCTGGTGTGGTCCTGCAGGGTAATGCACTGTACTGTAAGGTTGGTTTGAATATCAATGTCATCGGTTCAAACCCACCAGCTGCTTTTTGGAAATCCTATAATCTGACTTGATGGCCCTTAACAACAACAACATATAACACATTACCAGTTTTTTAATGTAATATATGCACAAAAATACAAATTTAAATATATTAATTTGAAGAGCTTAAGTTAATTGTCTTGTACAAGACTTTGATAGCTTTACTTAATTTTTTCCCCCATTTTTCTTCTTTTATTAGATTTTTTTCTTTAATAATTATTGGAAACCTCATGGTGAAATTGTGGGAAATCAAAGGAGATGCACAGAGCTGAAGCTCCGACCTCTCCAGAGAAAGTCCTCACCTTCATATTGGCCTCTCAGTGGATGGATGGCAGAGCTGGGAACACCCCTAACCCACCACTGTAAGGGAAAAGGGAAAAGCCACAGTTGTTCAAGGGTCAGAGGAATTAGAGGGAGCAGGGGGCTGAAGTAATCACAGGAAGTAGTTGGCTACAGGCTCTTGGAGAGGATACTCTGAGTCTCCTGAGGAGCAGCCTCGAAAATGATGAAATCTTTCTACAGATGTTCGTCCAGCTCCAAGATGGTGGCCACATTGCCACAAATGGTAGTAGTAGTTGGATACTGACCACACAGCCCAGTTCCATTGAAATGCCAAGTATAACCTTCCATCACTAGCTGATGGGCACGGCAGATGATATTATTAATGCCACTGACTTCACTTCACTGGACCACAACATCACTGCCCCACAGGGTTCAGCCCCCAGCCTTTTGTATCTTCAGGATAAAATCAGAACAGGTCACACATGGGCTCACCTTTGGGTACTTCCCTGTCCAGATCTGGACCAGGATCCTGGATGGCAGAGAAGAAACCCCAGGGCACACAGAAGATCTTACCAGCAATGACAATATAAGGTATTCAAAGATTTTAGTGCAGTAGCACCACCGATTTTCTGAGCCATACTTACACATGAAGAGGAAGTTCATCTCAAGGACGTTGTCACGCAGTCTGAAAAGCTCCTTGATCCCTGATCTCCGTCTGACGTGGCTCACACCCTCGCGCAGATTAGAGTTAGGGCTACTGTCCTGCTCCGTACTGTATAGGAGTCTCCACACTAAGACTAAGGTTCTGGTTCTCAAACGTCTGCCTTCTTCCTTCCCTCAACTTTGGGCCGCTGTCATGGCTGTTTCTACTTCATAACTCTACTTTTATTTTCTGGTTATTTATTGTTCAACCATTCATTAGAATCACCCAGAAAAAAAAAAATCAAACTAAATTTTTTGCTGGTGAGTTAATTTTGACTCAGATTGATACTATAGGAAAAACAGAACTGTCCTATAGGGTATCCAAGGCAGAAACAGACTGTCACATCTTTACCCCATGAAGTAACTGGTAGGTTTGAAATAATAACCTTTTGGTTGTCAGGTCAGTCTTAATCATGACACCACTAGAGCTCCTAAAAGTCACCTGTTATTGTTGTTAAGTGACATCAGTCAGTTTCAACTCATAGTGATCCAAGGAGTGGTTGGTGGGTTTGAACCACTGACCTTGTAGTTAAAAATCCAGGACTTATCCTACAGCTCGACACCAGGACTCCAAGTCAATGGCGGGGTTTGAAAGTTTACATTTCTAACAAATTTCCTGGAGATGCCAACTTTGTTGGTACTGGGGCAAACTTTGAGAACTGCTTTTCCTAACTGTCCACTCACTGCAACTTCCCTTCATCAAGACAGCCATGCTTCTTCCCTAGGTTTATACAAGGTCCTTATTCACAATCATTTTTGGGATCCTTTTTTTCTCCTCTAGTGTTTTTTTTTTTTTTCTTAAATGATTTATTGTGAATTATGTGACAGTTTACATGGAGAACATTAGTTTTACATTCATTCTATCGTATATTGTCTCATTGCCATGGTTACAATCCCCTCCATGCAATCCTTCCCCCATGCCCCCCAGGTCTTCAGCACACAGTCGCTCTCCCTCTCTGGGTCTAGAGTCTCCAGCTGCTCCATAGCTTCATGTCATCATCTCTGACTCCATTTCCGACATCACTGCATCTCTGGGTAGGGTCCCGTTCTCTGCTCTTCTCCCTTGATGGTCCTAGGGACCTCCGCTCCTAGACTGAAAAGTCAATCACTCCCCTCCTTGCTATAAAACGTCCACCCTTACATTTCCAACTCTCACAGTCAGTCCTGATAACAATTATTCACTATTGTATCACAAGAGACCCGTCTGCATTTCGTTGCATCAGCCCTGCCTAGTCAGATTGAATACTACTCACTGGAGATTCTGCCTTCCTCCAGGCCCTCTGGGTCTAGGTTCCCTCTTGAAAGCTTGTAAGCCAGTCACTTCTTGCCTTTGTAGTCCCCCACCCCACATTTTGCGTAGCCAATGTCCAAGTTGCCCATCCCTGTCTACTCTGTGTGGAGGGGGTGGGAATGATTCTTGCTGTAAGGACTTGTTCCTTCTTTTGGGTTACTGCTTCCATATGTGTAGGTCATCCTTTAGTGTTTTTAAGGATAATTTTATGAAATGGGGAAGAAGCTCATGATAAAATACCACCTAAGTAGATGTCCTCTTGTGGGCTTCACGTATTAAAATTCATCAGTCATTTGAAGTATAAGTGTAGTATAAGAATAACATGCTGAAATGTGCTCAAAATAATACCAAAGTGATTAATTATTCTTTTGTCTGTCTTCTTTTCTTTTCCTGACTCTCTATTTCTCTTCATATTTTCTAACAATCATAACTACTAAAATTAGTAATGGACAATGAACAAGAACTCGAAGCACTTATCAATGAAGATCAAAGACCACAGGCATCAGTATGAATTACGCCTCAACATAAAGTTAACAAAAATCTTCACAACTGGACAAATAAACAACATCATGATAAATGGAGAAAAGACTCATATTGAAGTGGTCAAGGGTTTCATTTTACTTGGATCCAAAACCAACACTCATGAAAACAACAGTCAAGAAATCAAATGACATATTGTACTGTATATCTGTTGTGAAAGATCTCTTTAAGGTGTTAAAAAGCAAAGATGTCACTTTGAGGATTAAGGTGCACATGATTCAAGCCATGGCATTTTCATTCGCCTCATACACATGCAAAGCTTGGCAATGTATAAAGAAGAATGTAAAAGAATTAATGCCTTTGAATTATGAAGAGTATTAAATATGCCATAGACTAACAGAAAAACAAACAAGTCTGTCTTGGAAGAAGTACAGCCAGGATGTTTCTTTGAAGTGATATTTTACCTTTCATATTTTTGACTTGCCATTTTGAAGGACTAATCAATGGAGAATATCATACTTAATAAAGGAAAGGGTCAGCAAAAAGTAGGACAACTTTCAGTCAGATGGAGTGACACAGTTGGCTGTAACAGTGTCTCCAAACATATAAATGATTGTGAAGATGGTGTAGGATACAGTAGTATTTTTTGTTGTTGTAAGTGATAGGGCTGTTATGAGACAGAACTTTTGTAACAACATAACACAGATGGAAATTTACAGAATTGTTCAGTGGAAAGACAGTCATATTATTCTATGAATTTCTAGTACAAGTACTTAAGGTCATTTTTTCCCTCAAATATCTGAGAGATAAAACACAGTCTAGCTTGTTAGAAATACATATACACATTATGAAAAATATTTTAATTTTGTTTCTGAAAGTAGTCATATAGCTTTTTTTCATGCATGGCAAAACCATAAAAACAAACAAATCAACAAATCTACACAAAATTTCATTACAATCAACCAGATCTAGCCCAGGAGCTAGAAGTGAAAGAAGTCTTCGGTTAAGGTATTTCTTAAAAGAAAGAAAGGATAACAAACATCAAAGAACTGTATAGTTGCCATTCTGTGATAGATTGGTCAAGCAAGGAACCTCAAATACTCTATTCTTCATGGACCTCAGCCAAAAGCTGGGTCATATCATAGATGTTCAATTTAGTAATTGTAGGAGCAAGCCAAGAACTGAGAGTGATGAGAATTTATTATTCTCCACAATAATTACTGTCATTTAAAATGCAACAACCAAGTTTTATTAATAAAATAATAACTTTATTTTCAAAATTTTGTGTAAAATTTCTGGTTTACTTTTGTGTTCTAGAAGAAGGTGTTTCCATGGTCAATTACCATAACACAGTCCACAAAGACAATGCTCTACTTCTACTTTGGGGAGTAGAGACTGGGACTTTAAAAGTTCATGAATGACATTTAAGGTACAACTATTGGTCTCTCCATGTGTAGAAAAAAGAAGAGTGGTGGAAAATGAAGATGTTTGGAAGCAACAAGTCCAATGAACCAATGGAACATGTGAACATCAGTCACCATGATTCTGAGGTCACAAGAATTGAGGTAGACGATGCATGACTACCACTACTAACTACTCTGAAAGGTATCACATTAGAAGGTCCTAGATAGATTGGAAGAAAATGTGGAACAAAATTCGAAATTATAAAAAAAAAAATTAGGTCTACTGGTCAGAAAGACACTGGAGGAACTCAAGACTATGGTCTTTGGCTATTCTTCAGATCTGGAACAGAACTCACCTTCGTGGCCCAATTTTCAGCCAAGCAGTAGTGAGGGTATAAGGTGTCAACAATACTGGTAAGGTATGCTCATCATGGAATGATCAACCATTCAAGAGCAAAAGGGCAACATTTACCTAAGAACAAAGTTGAGAAGGGTTTTTAGAAGGAGGGTGGAATACGAACCAAAGGGAGGAAGTGGGTTTAACCATTGTTACATGGATGGGATAGCAATCTTTGAGATGAAACAAAGTATGTGATTTGTTCAATGTAAAACAGATTATATTCTCTGTAAATTTTCACTCAATTCACAATAAAATGGTTTTAAAAAA
>NW_006408797.1:2732698-2733556 GCF_000296735.1 Chrysochloris asiatica | reverse complement strand
AGTAAAACTTTACTGTCATGAGATATCAATGATATTGTCTGATAACTTCCACATTCCATTGTGTCACCTCTTAGGAATGGGTACAAGTTTGAATCTGTTCAAGTCAGTTGGCCAGGTAGTTTTCTTCTGAAGTTCTTGGAAGACGGTGTTTCCATGGTCAATTACCATAACATAGTCCACCAAGACAATGCTCTACTTCTACTTTGGTGAGTAGAAACTGGGACTTTAAAAGTTCATGAATGACCATTTAAGGTGCAACTATTAGTCTCTCCATGTGTAGAAAAAAGAAGAGTGATGAAAACTGAAGATGCTTGGAATCAAATTGTCCAATGAACTAATGGGACATGTGAACATCAGTCACCATGATTCTGAGGTCACAAGAATTGAGGTAGATGATGCATAACTACCACTACTAGTAACTCTGTAGGTATCAAATTAGAAGGTCCTAGATAGATTGGACGAAAATGTGGAACAAAACTTGAAATTATAAAAAAGAAAAATTAGGTTAGAAAGAGACTAGAGGAACTCAAGACTATGATCTTTGGGTATCTTCAGATCTGGAACAGAACTCACCTTCGTGGCCCAATTTTCAGCCAAGCAGTAGAGAGGGTATGAGGTGTCAACAATACTGGTAAGGTATGCTCATCATGGAATGATCAACCATTCAAGAGCATAAGGGCAACATTTACCTAAGAACAAAGTTTAGAAGGGTTTGGAAGGAGGGTGGAATAAGAACCAAAGGGAGGAAGTAGGTTTAACCATTGTTACATGGATGGGATAGTAATCTTTTAGATGAAACAAAGTATGTGATTTGTTCAATGTAAAACAGATTATATTCTCTGTAAATTTTCACTCAAT
>NW_006408797.1:2731083-2732138 GCF_000296735.1 Chrysochloris asiatica | reverse complement strand
TTTCTGAGCCCACTTTGAAGTTATGAGCTCTCTCATTGGTCTTAGGAATGGCTTACAACTTTCTTTCTTTTCATAGATGTGTTTAGGCACATGAATATTTAGGCAAAATGACACTATTATTTAGAGAGGATTCCTGGTGTGGTGCTGTAGGATAAACATTGGACTGATAATCACAAGGATGGCAGTTCAAACCCACCAGCTGCTCCTCAGAAACCTTATATAGTGTCAATGTGAGTCAGAATGGACTCAATAGCACATAACAGCAATAGTGTGCTTTCAGAATTTTGTGTCAGAAGAACTGGTTTTTGTGATGGTACACTGAGGCCATAAATAAGTGATTTTATCTTTTATTCGTATTGATTTCTACAAAACAAGGGTGTTGAAGCAAATGCCTCTAATATTTTTTTGATTCTCATGACAGAATTTGTAAAACTCTAAAGGCTCCTGAAAGCAATTGAAAACAAGATGTCAACATAAGCTTATAATCAGGTGCAGCTTTTTGTCTTCCCCAGGGGACATCTACTAATGATTATACCTTTCACAGCTGCTATAACATCCTTGTTTCTCAAGCTATAAATGAGAGGGTTAAGCATAGGGGTAAGAATGGCATTAAACATAAAGAGAGACTGGTTTAATTTGGGTGTCTTAGAAGAACCAGGCCTCATGTAGACCAATATGGCGGGGCCAAAGTAGAGACTCACCACACAGAGGTGGGAGGAACAGGTAGCCAGAGCTTTGTTCCTGCCTTCAGGGGAGTTCATGCGGAGGACAGCGAGGAAGATGAGTGTGTAAGAGGTCAGGATGAGACTCAAGGGAATGAGAACCACAAGAAAGCTTGAAATTACCACTGATTTTACATAGGCTGAAATGTCCTCACAAGTGAGCTTCAGGAGGGCCATGACTTCACACAAAAAATGAGGAATCTCTCGAGGATGACAGATGGGAAAGTGCATGGCATAGGCTGTATGAACCAGGGAAGTTACTGCCCCTCCCAACCAGGACCCAATGACCATCTGTGTACAGATAGTGTGACTCATAATGACCGAATACCGCAG
>NW_006408797.1:2728339-2729844 GCF_000296735.1 Chrysochloris asiatica | reverse complement strand
GGTTAATACATCGGACTGCAAAGTCGGTTGAACTGCAAGGTCAGTGGTTCAAGCTCACCAGCTGCTCCTTGGAAACTCTACACCGGGTCGTTATGAGTCAGAATCGACTCAATGGCACTTAACAACAACAACAACAACAACTGATGATGTAGAATCATAGGTTTGAGGCATTTCTTTTGAACAGTGGATGGAAGAACTGCAATTTAGTTTTACTTAAATTGCTTAAGTGCTATCCATTTTCGAAGGCTCAGCGCAAATATTCCCACCTTAGTTTTCCGGTTGGAATTCCCTTCTCCTCTTGTCTCTTTAGATGCTCATCAATCTATCACGGTGTTTGTAACAGTCTGGTTTATACCACACTTATTTGTGAATCAAAATCTCATCCTTCACCCCTGTAGATTGTTAATCATTTCAGAGTAGAGGTTACAACTTATTTTTCTTTTGAATATTTTTAAGCCGCCACCTAACATTGCCTAGTGTGACTTGAAGAAATAGATGATGACTTACTGTTATGAAATTCATTTAATTTGTATATTTACAAATCTGTTTTATAGATTTTGAAATGTTGATACTATATTTTTATGTAAATAACAATCTATATTTCTTGCCAATCATTTTTTCCTCCTAGGAGGTATTCTATAAATTTACAGCAACAAGTAGAAAAAAATTGGCATAGCATTGCTTACAGAAAATACCTCCTGGGAGGACTAAGCTGTTGGCAAACAGACATAGAAAGGATGTGGTATTTGCATAAAATATGGCAATATAATAATTATCAGAATTTGGTAGAACTCCTGAAACTAACTACTCTAGAATTACCTAAACTTGCTCAATTAAAAGAATCCCTTGAAGTGTAAATAAAATGTAAAAATACATATGAGCTATTCCTGTGCCCTGCTTTGGACCTTTAGTCTTCAGAGGATTCACATAATAAGTCAAGGTTAAAAAACATGGATGTTGTCAAGTATCTTCATTATGTAAATGAAGAAATGAGACTCAGAGAGAGTAACTGATTTGATCAACATCATGCAGTAGATAGCAGAGGCAATAATTGAAAGTCTTTAAGCTTTTTGAAAGCCTTTTGTGTTATATATAATGCTTTATTATAAGTGATGTCCAGAAAAATAAAAATATTAGCCTTTTTCTATCAGTCCTTTCCTCTTTTACAAGGTCTATATGTGATTATAAGGAGTTCTGGTAGCATAGTGAATTACTAACATGAAGGTCAGCAGTTTGAATCTACCAGTTGCTATGTGGGAGAAAGATGAAGTGTTCTGTTCCTATAAAGATTTATAAATCTAACTCCATAGCACACAGCCACCACTGTATAGGATTATGTGTTCCCATAATACCATGTAGTCATCTGTTAACTTTACTGACATTTATGGTTTGTACGTGAATTCAAAATTTATGCATTAGCAAATATGTACATTCATCCTCTTATTTTTACCCCACACGAATTTCACTCACTCGTTCAGTCATTTAAAAAAAAATTCTACACATGT
>NW_006408797.1:2726254-2727336 GCF_000296735.1 Chrysochloris asiatica | reverse complement strand
GTTTGAACCACCAACCTTATGGTTCAAACCAACCTTGTGGCCTAGTGCTTTATTCCACAGTGTCACACCAGGACTTCTCTTATGTAGGCCTGGTACAGCAGTTTCACATTCAAACAAAGAAACTATGTTTCTTCTGAAGTGGATTTTAATTAAGCAGTCAGTATCAACTTAGAGGAGCTCTTGTAGTGTAGTGTTTACAAATTGGCTGCAAATCTCAAGGTCAGGAGTTTGAAACTACCAGCTACTCCACGGGAGAAAGATGAGGCTTTCTGTTCCCGTAAAGATTTACAGCCTCAGAAACCCTGTACAGAGTTGCTATGAGTCGGTACGACTCAACAGCACATAACAACAACAATCCATTTAGAGGAGTCCTGATATGGTACTGGAGGATAAGCACAGGACCACAAGGTTAGTTTGAACCACAAGACTCGTGATTCAAACTCACCAGTCACTTCTCAGAAACGCTGTACTGGGTTGCTATGAATTGGAACCAACTCAGTGGCATTAAACAACAACAGCAACTAATCCACTTAGAAGGAAGGAAGATTCAAGCCCTCAGAATGCATAACGTGATATGTAAATACAGGGAAATGGACTGTAGCTTTCTGTACATGGGCTATTTCTACGCAATTTACCTCAAGGAGAAGCATGGATTTTGATTTGTCTCTTGTATTTGTCCAATGTAAATATTTAAATAATATATATAAACACTAAGGCATTTGGTCATATTTACTAAAGAAATGGAAAGTACTCATTCAGCATTAAAAATATCTCAGTTATAGCAGTTAGATTTGCTAATTTGGCTATTGGCATTCATTCAAATGCATTTGGTACAGCTCACTCAGGGCATGTCCTTAACAACAACAGCAAAACTAATAATCATACCAATAATACCAATGAACTGTCACCAGAGGATAATATTTTGTATGCATTGTTATATAATTTAATTCTCTCATTAATTGTCTGAAACAATGAATTTTATCCCTATTTTACTGAAAGAGCTCTGAAACTTAGAGGGATTAAATCATTACCCAAAGGTTCTGTTGCTGTTAAGTGCTGTGGAGTTGGTTTCTACTCATAGC
>NW_006408797.1:2721445-2722991 GCF_000296735.1 Chrysochloris asiatica | reverse complement strand
GTTTGAACAGAATAAGGGAATATTGAATTAAATAATTTTTTTTATTATGAATTTAATGAAGGTTTACAGAAGATCATTAGCTTTACATTCGTCAAATCAGACACTTTGTTTCATCAATCAAACAAATCATACCCTTTTCATCTCAATGATTACAGTCTCCTCCCTGCAGCAATATTTATTCTACTTCCTCCCTGTGGCTTTCCATTTACATCTTATTTTTCACAAATGAACAAAGCACAAAATTTGATGTACACATATACAATTAAAAATAAATGTTCATTTAAATGTCCAAAAAGCACATTCTAACAGTCAGCCTCCTGCCCACAGACACCCAGCCTTACTCAGTCCATGGGTGTAGAGACCGCAGCTGCTCTTCCTCTCCATGCCATCACCTCTGCCACTGTCTCTCCTGTCGCTGTTTTTTTTAGGTAGGCAATCTTGCATTCCAGTCTTGTTTTTCCTTCTTGATGGTCCTGGGATCATCTCTTCCTGAAATGAGAGATTGACTACTCCCCACTTTTAGTTACACATCTTCTACAATTATAATTGTGACTATCTCAATTTACCCTGCTAACAATTACTCAAAATTGAATCATAAAATCCAATCACCTATGCACATCATCCTCTTTTACCAAACTCATCTGGAAAAGAAGGAAACTATTCAGTGGGGATTCGACCCTACCTCCCGCATTCTGAAACTGAGCAAACTTATGAAAACTTGTAATCCAAACATATCATGCCTTTATAGTGCCCACATTTTAGATAGCTAATGTCTAAATTGCTCATCCTTATCAACCCAGTCTACTGAGGAAATAAGCTTGTTCCTTGATATGAAGAATCCTTCCATTCCAGTTGAAATTTTGAGCAACTGCATCCATAAGCAAAAGTCTAGTTCATCAAATTGTAGCAATTTGTACTTGTTCATAGTATCAAACATCTTTATCTTCATCTGGTCAAGTTCTGGTAGCTAGCCATCCAAACTAGGTAAAATGGGTACTAGCTGCAAGTTTGAGAGTTCACACACTCCTCCCTGTACTCCAGACAAGCTGGCCATTTCACTCTCAGCCCTAACCCCCACGGACTAAGTCAAGGACCCTGGGGTCCGGAGTTTACACATCTTCTTAAACTTCAGACCAGTGAGCCCTTCCTCTTCTCACTCTCATCTCAAGGTCAGTGGGTGTCAATGGAACACCGTCAAACTCAAACTATGTCTTCATTGCTGCATTTCTCCCACTTCCACTCAGAAGTAGTCCCAGTGAGCATACTAGACTGTTCATGGGTTCCCTTTAAGTTTTAGTCCTAGAAGGAGATTTTCCCCAATGGGCTGATTTTTTGCCTTGACTCCTCCAAAGCAAACAGCTTGCTTGAAATTCAAATAGTCAAAAAATCTGCTCTTTTTCTGATGGTTTTTTATTTCCAATAAGTATCTTCCCAGCAGTTCTGGGTTGGTCTGCATGTCTTTTCAAGTAGGAATGGCCCAACTCAGAAAGTTCTGGGTGGGACTCAGGATTCCACCTAAAGCCCCATACTCTACAGGGGATTAACA
>NW_006408797.1:2705133-2720556 GCF_000296735.1 Chrysochloris asiatica | reverse complement strand
ATCTGTCTTGGAAGAAGTACTGTCAAAATGGTCCTTAGAAGTCAACATGGTGAGACTTCATTTCTTGTACTTTGGACATATTGTCAGGAGGGATCAGTACCTAAAGTATGACATCATTCTTGATACTTTGGAAAGTCTGAGAAAAAGATGAATACTCCTGTAAGATAGATTGACATTGTGGCAGCAGAAATTGGCCCAAACATACCAACAATTGTGAGGATGTCATAAGATCTGGAAGCATTGAGTTCTGTTGTGCATAGGATCACTGTGAGTCAAAACTGACTTGATGGTACCTACCAAGGACAACAACAATAACTACAACTAAGAAAGATGAATTGAGATGAAGTGTGCCCTTTGGACTTGGGGTCCTTGCACGGTGAAGCTCCTAGACCTGGGGAAAGGTTGACCCAAAGACACATGAGGATCTCCAAGCATGCTGAAAGCAGACAAGGACCTTTCTCTAGAGCTGGTACTTTGAACTTAGACTTCTAACCTCTGAAAGTATGACAGAATAAAATCCAGTTTTTCAAAGCTACCCAATTGTGGCATTTCTGTTATAGCATCACTAGATAATTGAGACATTTCATTTTTTACATATTGTTGTTGTTGTGTGCTGTGGAGTTGTTTCCAACTCATAGCAGATTAATGTTGTTTTTGTTGTTAGGAGCCATCAAGTCAGTACCGACTAATAGTGACTCTATGCACAACAGAATGAAACACTGTCTGGTCCTGGGCCAACCTCACAATCGTTGCTAGAGTCATTCACTGCCACCACTGTACCAAAGATCTTGTTGAGGGTCTTCCTCTTTATCTCTGGCCCTCCACTTTACCAAACATGATATCCTTCTCCAGTGACTGGTCCCTCCTGATAATGTGCCCAGAGTATAAGAGACGAAATTTAGACATCCTGGCTTCCAAGAATCACTCTGGCTGTACTTCTTGCAACCCAGATGTATTTGTTCTTTTGGCTTTCCATGATATGTTCAATATTCTCCTCCAACACTATAACTCATATGAATCGATTCTTCTATGGTCTTCCTTATTCACTCACTGTTCAACCTTCATATGCATATGAGGTTATTGAAAATACCATGGCTTGAGTCAGGTGCACCTTAGTCTTCAAGCTGACACCTTTGCTCTTCAACACTTTAAAGAGGTCTTGTGCAGCAGATTTGCCTAATGCAATACATCATTTGAGTTCTTTACTGCTGCTCTCATGAGTGTTGATGGTTGAACTGAGCAAAATGAAGTCTTTGACAACTTCAATCTTTTCTCGATTTATATGGATGTTGTTTTTGGTCTAGAGGTAAGGATTTTTGTTTTCTTTACATTGAGGTGCAACCCATACTGAAAGCTGTAGTCTTTGATCTTCATCAGTAATTATTTTAAGTCCTCTTCACTTTCAACAAGCAAGGTTGTGTCATCTTCATATCGCAGGTTGTTAATGAGTCTTTCTCTAATCCTGATGCCACATCTTCTCATATAATCCAGCTTCCTGGATTATTTGCTCAGTATACAAATTAAATATATATGGTGAAAGAATATAATCCCGTTGTACACCTTTCCTAACTTTAAATAATTCAGTGTTCCCTTGTTCTGTTAGAACAACTGTCTTCTGGTCTATGTACAAGTTCCTCGTAAGTACAATTAAGTGTTCAGGAATGTACAATTAAGTGTTCCTCGTAAGTACAATTAAGTGTTCAATACTTTGGTCTATGTACAAGTTCCTCGTAAGTACAATTAAGTGTTCAGGAATGTACAATTAAGTGTTCCTCGTAAGTACAATTAAGTGTTCAATACTTTGAAATGTTGTTTATAGCTTCTCATGGTTCACACAATTAAAAGCCTTTGGGTAGTCACTACAGTACAGGTACACATCTTACTGGTGTTCTTTGCTTTCAACCAAGATCCATCAGACATCAGCAATGATATCCGTCATTCCACATCCTTTTCTGAACCCAACTTGAACCTCTGGAAGTTCTATGTATGGTTACAGCTATTTTTGGATTACCTTTAGTAAAACTTTACTGTCATGAGGTATCAGTGATATTGTCTGATAACTTCCACATTCCATTGTGTCACCTCTCTTAGGAATGGGCACAAGTATGAATCTGTTTCAGTCAGTTGGCCAGGTAGTTTTCTTCCAAAGTACTTGGCTAAGATGAGTGACTGACTCCATTGCTGCATTAGTTTGTGGAAAGATTTCAATGTGTTTTCCTTCAATTCCTGGGGTCTTTTTCTTTGCCAATGCCTTGAATGCACCTTGAACTTTTTCCTTCAGTATCATTGGTTCTTGATCATATGCTACCCTTTAAATGGTTGACTATAGACCATTGTTTTTTGGTACAGTGACTGTGTATTCCTTCAAACTTTTTTTGATGCTTTCTGCATCATTCAATGATTTGCTCATAAATCCTTCAATACCACAAGTATAGGTTTGAAGTTTTGCTTCAGTTCCCTCAGATTGAGAAATGCTGAGGTATTCTTCCCCTTTGGTTTTCTAACTTCAGGTCTTTGCACATTTTGTTATAATATTTGACTTTGTCTTCTCAAGCTTACCTTTGAAAATTTCTATTCAGCTTTTGTATCTCCTAACTTCTTCCATTTTCTTTAGCATCTCTATGCTGGAGAGCAAGTTTCAGATTCTGTTCTGACTTCCATTTTGTTTTTTCCCTTCTTTCTTGTCTTCTTAATGACCTTTTGCATTCTACCTGTGTGATGTTCTTGATGTCATCCCACAACTCTTCTTGTCTTTTGTCTTTAGTGTCTAATACATCAAATTTGTTCTTCTGATGTTCTGTAAATTCAGGTGAGTTATCATCCAGGTCATATTTTGGCTCTTGTGGACCTATTTTAATTTTCTTCAGTTTCAACCTGAATTTGCTTATGAACAATTGATAATCTGTTCTACAAGCTGCCCCTTGGCCTTGTTTTGGTTGATTATATGGAGCTTTTTCACCATTTCTTCCCACAGATGTAGTCAATTTTATTTCTGTGTATTCAATCTGGTGAGATCCACGTGTATAGTTGTCTTTTATGTTTAAAACAGGTATTTGCAATGAAAAAGTCATTGTTTTTGCAAAATTCTGTCATGTGCTGTCCAGCATTATTTCTATCACCAAGGCCATATTTTCAAAAAACTGATCCTTCCTCTTAGTTTCTAACATTTGCATTCCAATCACTAGTAATGATCCATATATATTGATTGTATGCTTGGTCAATTTCAGACTGAAGAAGTTGGTAGACTTCTTCAACTTCATCATCACTGGTTTTAGTGGTTGGTGTGTAAATTTGAATGATAGAGGTATTAACTGGTCTTCCTTATAGGCATCTGGATATTAACCTATCACAGACAGTGTTGTACTTCATGACAGATCTTTATGTATACTTTTTGATGATGAATGCTATGTCATTCCCTTTAAATTAGTCATTCCTGGCATAGTAAAACATGTTGTTGTCAGATTCAAAATGGCCAATACCAGTCCATTTCAGCTCTCTAATGCCTAGGATATTGATGTTTATGGCTCCATTTCATTTTGACAACTTACAATTTTCCTAGATTCATTCTGATTATTAATGGTTGTTTACAGCTGCTATCTTCATTTTGAGTTGTACCCCATCAGCAAATGAAGGTCCTGAGGGTTTACTCCATTCGCATCTTCATGGTCAACTCTACTTTGAGGAGGCAGTACTTCCCCAGTAGAATTTTGAGTGCCTTCCAACCTTAGGAGCTCATCTTCCAGCACTATAGCTAAAAATATTCTGCTGCTCTTCATCATGTTTCAGTATTCTATAATCTGATGCTGCCTGTGGTACACTGCTATTCATAAGGTTTTCAGTGACTAAATATTCAGAAGTAGTCTCTCTCTCCTTCTTCCTAATTTCTCTTAGTCTGTAAGCTCATCTGAAACCTGTCCACTGCTGGTGACCCTTCTGACATTCAAAATACCTGTGGCATAGTTTCCAGAATCACAGCAACACAGAAGCCACCACAGTATGGCAAACTGACAGATGAGTGGTGGAGCACAAAGAAAACTGTATGAGACAGTTACACTTTGTTATAATCTTATGGTAGTGGACTGCTTCATCTATTTTCCATAGAGCAGCTGGTGGGTTTGCACCATTAACTTTTGATGAACAGCCAAATGCTTAATCAGTGCATCTCCAGTACTTCTTTATTTTCGTAATTACCTGAAACTCAATTCATTCATGGTGGTATGAGTAGTTCTAAGATCCTGACTCTATCTACACAAGTTCCTAGAACAACAACTAGAAATATGTAATCAATCCTGTGAAAGCTCTGAAATAATGAGCAAAACAAACCACAGGAAGGAACTGCCAATGTAATCAGAACAGGGATAAATATTATATGGTAGGAAAACTGCTTCTTCCACTGTCTTTGTCCCATGCTTTCCTAGTATCTGTAGCAGAGGTACATTCTCAATGAACCTGCAGCAAACCTTCTTCTTCCTGTGCATTGGTAAAGGCCTTGATTTCTGCTCTGAAATATGTTCAGACTGTTCAGGGTGATTTCTGGCTTTGAAAATGTCAGACTGTTCAGGGTGTTTAGCTTGATTGATCTGTAAATGTCCCCAAAGGTTGAAATCTCCATCTGACAGAACACCATCAAGAAAACTAGCACGAATATACTGAAATATCTCAGAAGGACAAAAAATGTTAGACGGTAAAAAGGCAAGGGAAAAAAATTCAAATATGATGAAGAGCACAGATTTACAAATCCAGAAAACTCAAACAAATCTACAATGAAACACATTTCAATCAGCTTTTCAAAACTAAAGACAAAGAGAGAATCCTAAAAACAGCAAAAGAAAAGTAGTAGTCACATTCTAGGACTCTGTAGTCACATGCGCTTAATTCAGTAAGATTGTTAATTGTGTGCAGAAAACTTTGAGGCCAGAAGACAATGGAATTAATAAAGTGCTGGAAGAACAGAACTTTCAACAAAGAATACTGTATTCATTAAGAATGAAACCAAAATTAAAACATTCTCAGATAGGCAAAACTTGAGAGAGTTTATATCCACTAGACTGTATCTACAATTAATGTTCATGGAGCAGAAGTCTAGAAATCAGATGACCAACACTATTGGGCAAATCTACTGCAGAAGTCCTCTTTAAAGTGTTAAAGAGCAAAGATGTCAGTTTGAGGACTATGGTGTGCCTAATGCAAATTATGGTATTTTAATTTGCCTCATATGCATGTGAAAGTTGAATAATGAATAAGGATGATTGTAGAAGAGTCGATGCATTTGAATTATGGCATTGGTGAAAAATATTAAAAGAAGTACAAGCAAATTTATATTGGAATACCACCAGAATACTCCTTAGAAGAAGTAGGTGAGCCCTCATCTCTTATTTTTTGTACAAGTTGTTAGTAAGGACCAGTCCCTGCAGAAAGACATCAAGCTTGGTAAAGTGTAGGATCAGCAAAAAAGAGGAAGACTTCCAATGGGCTGCAACGACACAATGACAGCAAGAATGAGCTCAAGCACAACAGATGGCACAGGACCAGGCAGTGTTGTGAATAAGATCCCTGTGAGTAGGAACTGACTCAGCAGAACTTAACAACTACAGAACAGACCTACAGGAAATACTAAAGGGAGCGTGTCAGATGGGAAAGAAAGAAGACTAGAAACTAACTCAAAGATATATATTTTCTTAAAAGCCTGTATTAAAGATAATTGTATGGACAAGATAAGGATAAGTTTTACGGTACTTATTCTTGGTAATTAAGTTATTTTATTAATGCTTATAACTTACATGCGATTGGAATTCCAGAACAGAATGAGACAAAGAAAAGTACAGAGAAAACTGTCAAAGATTTGTTGGAAGAAAACTTTCCTAATATATGAAAGATAAGAAGATATGCATTTAAGCTCAATGAGCCTTAAATAGATTAGTACCCCAAAATAAACCAGCAAAGCATATCAAAATAAAAATTTCCCAAAACGGATATAAGAATCTTGAAAACAGTTGGCAAAAATGAAAAAGTTATCTACAAAAGTGAACCAATACAAATATGCTGTGATTTCTTAACAGAAACTCTGAAGGCTAGAGGGCCATGGGGTGTCATATAAAAAACTCTGAAAGAATAAAATTGTCAATCAAGAATTACATACCTAGAAAAATATTCCTTCAAATATGATGGTGAAATTAGGATATTTCCAGATCAATAGAAATTAAAGAAATTTATAAAAATCAGACCTACCTTATAAGAGATATTAAAGGGAGCTCTTTAGGCACAGAGCCAACAATGGCAGACAATAACCTGTGATTAACACGCATGACAATCCCACTCAGAATAAAATAGAAATATATCCAAAGTAAAATAAAGATACAAGACTGAAAATGTTGTTGTGTTGGCTCTCAATCATATTGGCCATATTTACAACAGAACAAAATACTATCTGGTCCTGTGCCATTCTCACAACTGTTGTTAAGTTTGAACCCATTGTTGCTGCTCTCTGATAACATGCCCAAAACATGTGTGAGAAAGTCTCACTATCTTCACTTCCAAGAGCATTCTGGTTGTACTTCTTACAAGACAGATTTGTTTGTTCTTCTAGTAATCCATGGTACATTCAATATTATTCACAAGCACATAATTCAAGTGCAGTGATTCTTCTCCAGAGAGTCTTCTTTATTCATTGTTCAGCTTTCATATGCATGTAACACAATTGAAAATACTTGGATAAGGCATGCCCGAGTTTTCAAATTGGCATCTTTGCCTTTAACACTTTTAAGAGGTCTTTTGCACCATATTTTCTCAATGTAATACAGTGATTACTGCTTCTATAAGCTTTGATTGTGGATACAAGTAAAATAAAATTCTTGATAACTTCAGTCTGACTGAGAATATCTATATTTGTGCTCATTCCACAGAAAGGTGATCTAACAAAATGAGAAAATTATTGAAAAACATCACTTAAATCACATGCAAGCAAAATTTTGCTGAAGGTAATTTGAAAAAAACCCCACAACAAAACCCCAACCATAACACAGTTTTAACTGTATGTCAACAGGGAGCTGCCAGAAATTCAAGTCAGATTCGAAGAGGATGTGGAATGAGTGATATCACTGCTGACATCAGATGAATCTTAGCTAAAAGCAGAGAATAAAAGAAAAATGTTACGTGTGTTCCAATGACTGTGCAATGGTGTTTGGCTGTATTTATCATAACAAACTATGGAAAGCATTGAGGAGAATGGGAAGACTAGAACAGTTCATTATGCTTATGAGGAACCTGCAAATAGACTAAGAGGCAGTTGTTCAAACAGAACAAGAGAATACTGTGTGGCTTAAAATCAGGAATAATATGTATCAAGGGTGTATCCTTTCACCATACTTATTTAATCTGTTTGCTGAACAAATAATTTAAGAAACTAGACTCTATGAAGAAGAACATGGCATCAGGATTGGAAGAAGGCTCACTAACAACTTTCAATATTCAGATGACGCAATTTCCCTTGCTAAAAGTCAAGAAAACTTGAAGCACTTGCTGTTGAAGATCAAAGACTACAGACTTCAGTATGGATTACAACATAGTGTAAAGCAAAAGTCATCACACTTGACAAATAGACAACATCATGATAAACAGAACAGATTGAAGTTATCAAGTTGTCTTCAAATTTTCTTGGCATAAACTAGTGAGTGCTTCCACTTAATTGTGCTCATTAGGAACCTGTACATAGACCAAGAGGCAGAACAAAGGAATACTTTTGTTGTTGTTACGTGCCATCAAGTTGGTTCAGAGCCATAGTGATCCTATATAGGGTTTCCAAGGAGCAGCTAGTGAGCTTGAACCACTGACCTTGTAATTTAAACAGACTTTGCAGTCCAGCAAAGCTCACAGCACCACACCAGGACTCCACTTATATATATCCCTCTCTTTCTTCCATACCCATTCAGGCTGCATCTCTGTCCGTATATCTATACACAGAACACTGTTTTTCCAAGGTTGTGTATGTATCACGATTTACCTCTATCCCCTTTAGTCCTTGAATACCTCCCTGTGTCTTCACCTATTCGTCATTCTTCTGCTAGCTTCCCTCTTCTTGTATATTGGCCTCCCCTTCACTCAAGTTGACATGTGTCTACTGTCTTGTCAGTTAATTTTCCTCCCTTCCCTCACATCCCTGGTAACCATGAAAGAATGTTCTTTTTCTTTTTCAATTTTTTTTTCCTTTAATTTGGGCTTCTCACAGTGATTAGAGCCACTCTGTCTTCAGAACAATCACAACACAGGAAATGCATCACTGAGACTGCCCAGAAAAATCTGACCAGCTCAATCTTATTGCTTAAAATACGCATATTCACAATAACTGACAAACGGTGATGTTAGCATTTGAAAATCTTCAACTGTAGCACCAACCCCTTGACCAACTCCTACTTTGTCATCCACCTGGAAAACCAGCCATCATCAAATGACTATTCCATCAACTCCCAAGTTCATCTCTCTCCAAACAAGGTAGTAACCTCCATGGCAGGGGACAGACTGTGACTGTTGGAACCAAGTCCAACTCACTAGTTGCCTTTTCTTCTTCTCATGCCTTTAGGGTAGGATGCTGCTGTAAACCCAACATTTAGCACTCAGGCCAGTCCACCATTAATCTGGGGAAGGATGCTTCGAGAGGGCCATAATTAATTCATTTGATCAGTTAATTGAAGGAGAATTCACTTTGGTTAAACTTGTGCTCCTTTTGAGACACTTCAGTGAATTGTTAGGGATTAAAAGAAAAGAAAGAAAGAAAGGTGGCATCTGAACGGCATCTACAGGCTGCTGATGCACTCTGGCTGTTGTGTCGGACCTCTGAGGAGGGAGGTAAGCCCTGTGGCACCTGCCAAACTTTCCTGGTAATTTTAGGTAGGGGTGACATCTGGACAGCAGCTAGTCCATGCATGTCACTGAAGATCCAACCAAGTTAATCTGAAATTCCACCTTCATCTTCTGCCTCATGTAGTTGTGGTCACCATCAGAGGGCTTGTACAAAGAACTAGGAGCAGCCAAGGAGGGCAGACATGTTCAGAGCATGATTCCACTTATAGGGGACAGAGCACAGGCCTCTGAGCATCCACAGAGCAATGTACAAATTGCAGTGAAGGGTAGAGTAGAACTTCTACTTACTCTGTCAAAAACCAGGGACTGCCATTGATGATGTTGCTGAATACACCCGAGTACACAGCCAGACATTTTCTCAGTAAACAATAAATGCATAAAATAAATTACCTTGAGAGGGCCGTATTTGCTCCACATGTGTGGCTAATAAAAGCAGAATGCTGCTTCAAAGTATCTTCACAAGACATTTTATGTGAGCTTGGGCTCACATAAAATGGACAGGCTAGCCAAAATTACTATATGTGGACTTCACTTTGTTCAACATGGATTTTGGTTTTGTGGAATCCAAATGCAGACACTTGTACACCTCACAGCCTTGGATTTGTCTATTTATATATTTTTTTCCTTTCTTACTGTAACATCAATGCCTTGTCAGAATATCATTGTTCAAGAGTCGGTGGGGGAAGAACCAGACTCTTCGTATCAACAGCACACTGAACAGGAAATATTAGTTTTTGCTGTTGGCACTCTCCATTCAGATTATTCCTATCAAAGCTCAACTGGTTATCTGAGGACAAACTATAGTAAAGTGTCCAACGGGCCTTTAGGGTGGTTGCCTTCACCCTTCTTCTTGGGCTACTTAGACTCTTTACAAAGGTGACAGCAGAATGATTCATCCCATTCAAAAAAAAGGGGAGAGGTATCATAAAAACCACAGATAACCAAGGTATTTCTTCCAAGTGTCAGTTTTAAAAAAGAAAGACAAAAAATCAAACACAAAATCAAAGAGAAATCATTGTGTGAGAGCCAAACTGCCCTCAGCCCCTCAGTCCATTTGTTCACAAAAAACAGTGAGGCATGAAGGCCGACAGCTATGTGCTTGGGGTAGGGAGGGCACTGGTCACCTGCGGGCACAGGTGAAAGGGCAGGCAAGAAGAAGTCATCCAGCACCATGGCTTGGGGCCTCCTGCTCACTAACAGAAGCTCCAAAGATTACCCCCACTCCGGCCTTCACACAAAACAACTCCTGGTTCAACTGCAACCAGGTACTCTGAAGACAACTTGGGAAAGAATCCAAACTTCCCTTCTGCTGAAGACAATTCTTGCCTGTCCACTGGGAAGATATTTGTTTTCAGGTCGCTTTTGTTGTCTGCTTTTTAAAAAACAAAGCATCAACCTGAAGGCAGTCTAACCCCTCCATGTCTGAACCCGTCCATGTGGCAGTGCGTTGATGTGGTCACCTGGCATTTTAGAGATCAATAAGCCCCTGAAAACCTACCACACAAGTGCTCATCAGTTCTCAATCTCTCAGAGGTTTAATCTGCTTCCAGCCCTCCAGGCCTAGCATCCCTAGGCCTCTGTGGGTGTCTGAGACACAGTAAGTTTCTATTAGACTGAAACAGGAAAAATAATCCACTCCACCACCAAGAATCATCTCAGGGCACAGTCCCAGACCCCTTCCTCTGGGTTTTTAAAACACGTTTCTCTGACCCATGCAGTTTGGTGAGATAGGATTTGAAAGAGGGGGAAAATGGATAGTGGTAGGATGTGAGGAATGAGTCACAAAACCAACTCTCAGCTCTCTACAACATTATGCTTCGTCTGGAGAGGCATCTCCACCCCACAAAGGGCCCCTCTGTGAAGGCAGCTACTGCTGCTGAATCTGGAAGGCACTGCTGTATGGTGGGGGAGGAGTTGGAGGTGGGTTCACCACTTCCTCATACTTCACCACTGTAGTAAATAGTTTGGCAAAAACCTGAAATAAAATGGCAGTGCTGAGTAATTGTGGTTTTCCCATTAGGCAGTCAGGTTGATTTCATGTTGCTTCTGTTGGGCCCGAAGGTGGTGCTTGGCTGGGTGGTGGTGGCAGCTGCAGTAGCAGCTCAGGATGATGATGATGATGGCACACCAGATGGTACACCAGAATAGTTGCAGCACAGAGACTGTCCATTACAGTGTCCCATGTCACAGTTGTAACTTTGATTGTTGGTGCCCACAAAGGTTTTCTTATTCTGTGGGGGTTCAGCCCTGGCTGACAGAGGACTGGGCAGTGCCTGGAAGAGCAGGAATGCCATGTCACCAAGGAGACTTCTCTTCTTCATCCTCTCCTGCTCCTGCTTCTCTGTCATGGCACAGCCGTCACCCTCCTCCTCTCTCTCCTTTTCTCCCCTTGTCTTCCTTCTTCCAGTCTTTTTCTGTTTCCAAGAATGTTTCTTTTAGTGTGAAACCTTTTCTTGAATTTTCACAATAGTGGTCTCATACAATATTTGTCCTTTGTGATTGACTTATATCACTCAGCATAATGTCCTCCAGGTTCATCCGTATTATGAGGTGGTTAGTAGATTCATCATTATTCTTCAACATTGCATAATATTCTATTGCGTGTATGTATCCAAATTTGTTTATCTACTCTTTCATTGAGGGGCATTTAGGCAATCTCCATCTTTTTGCTATTGTAAATAGTGTTACGATGAATATTGGTGTGCTTATATCTACTTGTGTCCTGAGTCTTATTTTTTGTGGATATATACCAAGTAGAAGGATTTCTGGGTCATATATTATTACTATTTCTAATTTTTCAGAAGAAGTACCACACTGTTTTCTATAGTGGTTGGTCCACTTTACAGTCCTAGCAGCAATGTAGGAGGATTCCAGTTTCTCCACAACCTCACCAGCATTCGCTGTTTTCTGTTTTTTCCAACCTTGCTAGTAATGCTGTTGTCAGATGATGGTATCTCTTTGTTGTTTTGACTTGCATCTCTTTAATGGGTAATGATTGTGGACATTTCTTCATATGTTTGTTGGCTGCCTGAATGTCTTCTTTGGTGAAGTGCTTGTTCATGTCCTGTGCCCATTTTTTAATTGGATTGATTTTCTCTTTTAGAGGTGCTATACTTTTCTATATGTCATTGCAAAAGAATTTTCCTGGTCTTAGATTCCGTTTTTACTTTTTTGGCTAAATCTTTTGATACACATAATTTTATGATTTTTAGGAGGTTCCAGTCATCTTTTCTTTTCATCTGATGTTTGTGTGTTTTTAGTAATGTTTGATAGTGTATTTATGCCATGTTTTAGAGCACCGAAGCTTGTCCTTATTTTTTCATTGCTGATCTTTACCATTCTAGGTTATTTAGGCCTTTAATATATGTTAAGTTTGTTTTTGTATCTGATGTGAGATATAGGTCTTGTTTCATTCTGTTGAAAGTGAATTTCCAGTTTTGTCAGCACCATTTCTTAAAGAGAGGTTATCTCTTCCCTACTTAATGTGCTTTGGCGCTTTGTCAAAGATCAACTGACTGTATGTGGATGGATTTACTTCTGGGTTCTCAATTCTGTTGATTTATGTCTGTTTCATTGTACCAGTACCAGGCTGTTTTGATGGCTGTGTAGTAAATTTTGATATTGGAAAGAGAGAGTCCTACAACTTTGTTCTTCTTCTTAAGCAGTGCTTTGCTTATCCGAGTTCTCTTTCTTTTCCATATGAAGTTCGTGATCATTTTTTCCATCTCATTAAAGAATGCTGTTAGAATCTGAATTGTGTTATATCTTTAGATTGTTTAGGGTAGTGTTGGCTCACAATATTTCGTCTTTCTATCCATAAGCCTAGTATATTTTTCCGTTTTTGTAAGTCTTTTTGTTTCTTATAGTAGTGTTTTTTAGTTTTATTTGTACAAGTTTTTTGTTTCTCTGGTCAGATTTATTTATAAATATTTCATCTTTTGGATGGCTATTGTAAAGGATCATTATTTTCCTAAATTTCTTTTCATAACTGTCTTTGTTAGTGTATAGGAATCCAACTAATTTTTATGTTTAATCTTTCAATAAGCTCCAATAATTTTCTTGCTGAATCTTTAGGGTTTTCTATGTATAAGATTATTGTTGCTGTTATGTGCCCTGGAGTCAGTTTCGACTCATAGCGACTTTGTACAGGGTTTCCGAGGCTGTAAATCTTTACGGGAGCAGAAAGCCTCATCTCTCTCCCACAGAACAGCAGGTAGTTTCGAGCTGCTGACCCTGAGGTTAGCAGCCCGATTTGTAACCACTACACTACCAGAGCTCCATATATAGCATCTACAAATTAAGAGAGTTTGCCTTCTTTGCCAAGTTTTATGCCTTAAATTTCCCTTTCTTGCATCATAGTTCTGGCTGATACATCCAACACAATATTGAACAGGAATGGTAACAAAGATTATCCTCTTCTGGTTCCTGTTCACAGAAAATGCTTTCTGTTTCTCTCCACTGAGGGTAATATATATATCCTCTTAATATACTGAGGAATTTCCCTTCAGTTCTTACTTTGTTGAGTGTTTTTTTATCAGGAATGAATATTGGATTTTGTCAAATGTCTTTTCAGCATCAATCAATATGATCACATGTTTCTTTTTCTTTGTTTTAGTTATATGGTGGATTATGTTGATAGTTTTTCTTATAATGAACTGTGCTTGCATCCCTGGTATGACTCCCACTTACCATAATCAATTATTTTTTTTGATATGTTGTTGAAATCTATTGGCTAGGATTTTGTTGAGAATTTTTGCATCTATGTGCATGAGGGATATTGGTCTATAATTTTCTTTTTAAGTGATGTCCTTGCCTGGTTTTGGTATGAGGCTTATGCTTGCTTCATAAAATGTATTTGGAAGTTTTCCACCCTTTTCTATGTTTTGGAATAGTTAGAGTAAAATTTGTGTTTGCTTTACTCTGAATATTTGGTAGAATTCACCAGTAAAGCCATCTGGGCCAGGACTTTTTTGTTGTTGTTTGTAAATTACCTGATCAATTTCTTCTATTGCTATGTTATTGTTGTTAAGTGCCATAAAGCCAGTTCTGACTCAAAGCGACCTTTTATAGAGTTTTTGAAGAGTGTCTGGTGAGTTTAAGCCACCATGAACCTGGCAGTTAAAACATCTTGTAGTGTAGTGCTTATCCTATAGGCCACACTAGAACTCCATATAGCTCTGTTCAAGTTTTTTACTTCACTGTGTGTTAGTTTAGGTAGGTCATTTTTTTTTAATGTATCCAATTTTCTAGATTTTCAAATTTATTGGAGTACAATTCTTCATAACATTCTGTTATTATCCTTTTTATTTCCATTGGTTCTTTTGTGATATCACCTATATTGTTTCTTATGAGTTTTATTTGCATCTTCTTCTTTTCTTCTGTTAAATTTGCAATGGTTTGTCAATTTATTAATCCTTTCTAAGAACTAACTTCTTGTCTTGTTGATTCTTTCTATTGTTTTTCTGTTTGCTAATTCATTTATTTTTGCTCTAGAGTCTTGGTGGGCACTTTGTGGGATAAAGCACTAGATCAGTTTGAAATGCAAGGTTAGTGGTTCAAACTCACCAGCTACTCCTCAGAAATCCTACATAGAGTCTCTAGGAGTCAGAACTGACCAACAGAATTTAACAATAGCAACAATCATTATTAGAGTTCTGGTGTGGTGCTAGAGGATAAGCTTAAGACCTTGAGGTCAGTTTGAACCACAAGGTTGGCAGTTCAACCTTACCAGCTGCTCCTCAGAATCCCTCTACAGGGTCATTATGCATCAAAACTGATAGCAATTAAATAACTATTCTTCATTAGTTCTTACTTTACTGGTCTTTTTCTAATTGTTGAGAGGATTGTGTTAATGAGTTGATTTTAGCCCTTTCTTCTCTTTCAATGTGTGCATTTATTTCTATAAATTGTCCTATGTACACTGCTTTTGCTGTGTCCCAAAAATTTGGGTTGTATTTTCATTCTCATTGGAGTCAAGAATTTTTTTAATTTCATTTTTTTGTTTGTTCTATTACCCAATAGCTTTTCAGAAAGGTTTATTCATTGCCCACACATTTGATTCTGTTTCATTGATCTTCTTATCGATGCTTTCTAATTGTATAGCATTGTGAAAAGCTGATTTATAGTATATTGATGTTTATAAATTTTTTGAAGCTTGCTTTGTGACCTAACATATGGTCTATTCTGGTCTAATGTTTCATGTGCACTAGGGGAAAAATGTGTATTGTGCTGCTGTTGGGTTGAGTGCTCTGTATAAATCTATGAAGTCAAGTTGGTTAATTGTGTTGTTTAATTCTGATTAGTCTGTTGATTTTTTCTAATTGTTCTGTCCTTTACCTGAAATGGTGTATTAAAATTCCCTACTATTATTATTATTAATAGCATAGAAACACTGTCAGATATAGTGCCAGAAAATGAGTGCCTCAGGTTAGAAGACACTTAAAATGCAGCTGGGGAAGAGCTGCCTCCTCAAAGTAAAGTTGACTGTGATGACACAAATGGAGAAAAACCCATGAGACCTTTATTTACTGATAAGGCACAACTCAAAATGAAGAGAAACAGCTGTAA
>NW_006408797.1:2683219-2704378 GCF_000296735.1 Chrysochloris asiatica | reverse complement strand
AACACTAAAGACCGAAGACCAGAAGAGTTGTGGGATGACATCAAGAACATCATACATGAAGAAAGCAAAAAGTTATTATGAAGGCAACAAAGAAGGAAAAGATCAAAATGGATGTCAGAGGAGACACTGAAACTTGCTCTTCAGCGTAGAGATGCTAAAGCAAATGGAAGAAATGAGGAGGTCCAAGAGCTGACCAGAAAATTGCAAAGGTCAACTCGAGAAGTCAAAGTTAAATTATACAACAAAATATGCAAATATCTGGAGTCAGAAAACCAAAAAGGAAGAACATGCTCAGCATTTCTCAAGCTGTGGGAATTGAAGAAAAAATTCAAGCCTTGACTTTCATTATTGAAAGATTCTCTGGGCAAATTATTGAATGATTCAGAAAGTGTCAAAAGAAGATGGAGGCAATACACAGAGTCACTTTACCAAAAGGAAATGGTTGATGTTCAACCATTTCAAGAGGTAACATATGATTAAGAGCCAATGATATTGAAGGAAGAAGTGTAAGGTGCTTTGAAGGAACTGGCAAAGAACAAGGCACCAGGAATTGATGGAATAAAAATTGAAATCTTTCAAGATTGAACCTAGACAGAGGCTGTGGTCTTGGAATTTCATCAGTAAGTATTTTAAATCCTCTTTGCTTTCAACAAGCAAGATTGTACAATCTGAATATTATAGGTATTTTATGAGTCTTCTTTCAATCCTGATGCCATGTTCCTCTTAATACAATCCAGCTTCTTAAGATTATCTTCTCAGCATACAGATTGAATAAGTATGATGAAAGAATACATCCCTGGTGCACACCTTTCCTGATTTTAAACCATTCGGTATTCCTTGTTCTGTTTAAACAATTGCCTCTTGGTCTATGTACAGGTTCCTCATGCGTACAATTAAGAGTTCTGGAGTACTCAGTTCTCCACATTGTTGTCCATAGCTGGTCATAATCCATGTAGTCAAAAGCCTTCACAAAATCAATAAATAAAAGTTAACATCTTTCTGGTGTTCTCTACTTTCAGTCAAGATAGTTTGACATACATGTTCTATGTCCCCATCTGAAACTAGCTTGAACATCTGGCAATTCCCTGTCAACATACTTTTGCAACTATTTTTAAATTATCTTTGGCAAAATTTTACTTGCATATGATATTAATGATATTGTCTGATGCTTTTTGCACCCCATTGGGTAGTCTCTCTTTGGAATGGGCACAAATATGGGTCTCTTCCCAATTAGTTGGCCAGGTAGCTGTCTCCAGTTTTCTTTGCATAGATGAATGAATGCTTCCAGTGCTGCATCAGTTTGTTGACAGATATTCCATAAATTCCTGGAGCCTTGTTTTTTGGCAATGCCTTCAGAGTACTTTTGACTTCTTCCTTCAGTTCCATTTGCTCTTGATCTTATACTACCTCTTGAAGTGATTGGACACCAATCATTTCTTTTTTGTATTTCATTTCTTTTTGGTATAATGACTGTATATTCTTTCCATCTTCTTTTGATGCTTTCTGCATCATTCAATATTTTGTGCAAAGAATTCTTCTGTAATGCAAGTTGAGGCTTGGTTTTTTTCGTCTGTTCTTTAAGCTTGAGAAATACTAAGTGTTTTTTTCTTTTTAGTTTTCTAACTTCAGACCTTTGCACATTTCCTTATAATGTTTGACTTTACCTTCTCGAGCTGCCCTTTGAAATGTTCTGTTCAGCTCTTTCATCTCTTTGTTTCTTCCATTTGCTTTAGCATCTCTATGCTGGAAAGCAATTTAAGAGTCTCTTTTGACATCTATTTTGTTCTTTTCTTTCTTATTAATGACCTTTTGGTTTCTTTTTCTATGATGTTCTTGATGTCATCTCACAACTCTCTGATTTTTGGTCATTAGTGGGAGGAATCACATTTCCTGATCTCAAAACATGCTATGAAACTGTTATTTGCTCTTATATTTTGAAGTGTCTTAAATTGTAGATTTTAGATTTTTCCCCCCAAATATGTGCATTCCATGCTATAAAATTCATCCTACTCATTGGGTATTTTCAATAAACTTCTGTTTTTCTTGCTAGTTCTGCTTTTCTATTTTATAGCTTGTTAATATATGAGTTTTATTCAATACTTTCTCTAGATTTTTTTTTAGTTCATTATTAATTTAATTTGTCTTTCACTCAGATGCTTATTTCACTTTAATTTATTCTTGCATTTTGACTGAACTACTTAATGCTGTCTCTCTCCCCTCCCTCCTTGTTATTGTTGTTGTCAAGTGATGAGTCGGTTCCGGCTCATGGCGACCCTGTGTAGGGTTTTTCCTAGGAGCAGCTGGTGAGTTTGAATCACCGACCTTGTGGTTCAAACTGACATTGCAGTCCAGTGTATTAACCTGCAGTGCCACATCAGGATTCCTTGGATACTGCTTTAATTATGTGTGGATTGTTGTTGTTACATTCCATCAAGTCTGTTCTGACTGGTAGCAAACTTGTATAGGGTTTTCAAAGAGCAGCTGGTGTATTTGAACTGTCTATCTTATGGTTCGAAGTCCCTTGTTGGTCCTACAATGTCAAACCAGGAGCCCAACTTCAGAAGGGCAAGCGTGGATACCTCCCTGGCACAGGTGGTTCCCACACCCAAGGACACTAGGCGCACTGGCATATGAGAACCATCAAGCCAAGTTAGTCTCTGCTCCTTAAGGCCGCCTCACCCTCAGAAGCAGGGAAGTGAGACACCTGGCCAGGAGGCTGAGTCTGTGGGAGAATGGAGAGGGATAGGTGCTCCCCTACTCAGCCACCAATAACCTCAGCAGATGAGTGATCCCGGAGGCTCTGTAAACTTCTGCCTGAACTTGCTAGATACCTGGACAGGATAGGGTTGGTGGATGAGAAAGAAGAGAAGGAGTCTCAACATGACCCCAGCCACAACATGACCAACAGAACGTGTGATTGCAGCGTTGACAGGCCCATAACAGTGGACAGACAACTACGCTAACTATGCATTGTCCTATAGTTTGTGATTCTATTTTTCTAAAATTTGGGCACTTTTATATCAACTTTTTTTGAGGTATAATATATGTACAAGTGAAAGACACCCATTTAAAATGTACAAACAGATGAGACTTAAAAAATAAATATCCATATCCAATACCACTTGTCTGTCCGCTGGTGGTACTGTGGTGGCTTGTGTGTTTCTGTGATGCTAGAAGCTATCACATGGGTATTTTAAATATCAGCAGGATCACCAATGGTGGAACAGTTACAGCAAAGTTTCCAGCCAAAACAGACTAGGAAAGAGAAGAAGCATACCATTTCTGAAATAAGTACCATCTGGTAAATTCCAATTTACAGAGGCCCTATTTACTGCTTTCAAAGAGTGGCTGACTGGTGAGCCTGAACCACCGACCTTGCCGTTCAAACTGACCTTGCAGTCTAGTCCATTAACCTGCAGTGCCACACCACTTAAGATCTTAAGAATAGTACCAAAAAATTGACTGATATATGCTGAGAAATGATCCCCTCAGACTGGAAGGCAGTCAATTTAGATTTGGGGAGAGCTAGCTCCTCAAAGCATAAGCCTTAATGATGTTTATGAAATAAAGCTTTTAGGAGCTTCATTTGCTGATGGAGTACAATTTAGAATGAAATGAAACACTTGAAAACATCCATTAATAATAGGAACATGAAATGTAGGTAATAGGAATCTAACAAAATTGGAAGTAGTTAAAACTGAAATGCAACACAAAAAAATCAATATTATAGGCATTAGCAAAAAATGATAGCTATTTTGAATTGGACAATCATATGGTTTACTATGCTAGGTATGACAAATTAAAGAAAAATGGCATTGCATTCATTTTCAAAAGGAGCATCTCAGCATCTATATTGAAGTACAGTGCAGTCTGTGATAGGGTGAGACTTATATGATCACAAGGAAGACCAGTTATACCACGGTTATTCAAATTTATCACCCCTTGTCTCTCTCTTTGCTGTACTGTGTTTGCTGTGTGTTGTTGTGATGGTGGAAGCTATGCCATGGGTTTTTCAAATACCAGCAGAGTCACTCACAATGAACTGGTTTCAGCTGAGTTTCCAGACAAAGACAAATTAAGAAGAAGGAGAGATGGACTACTTCTGAATATTTAGTCACTGAAAACCTTATGAATAACTGTGGAAGACTATCAGTACCAGAATATTGAATATTGAAACATGATGAAGAACACCAGAATATTGTCAGATATAGTGCTAGAAGATGAGCCCCTCAGGTTGGAAGGCACTCAGAATATGATTGGGGAAGAGTTGCTTCCTGAAAGTAGAGTTGACCATGATGATGTGAATGTAGTACAGAGTTTAGGACCTTCATTTGCTGATGGGCACAATTCAAAATGAAGAGAAACTGCTGTAAACATCACCAATAGTCAGAATATGGACTGTATGAGGTATGAAGTCAGGAAAATTGGAAGTTATAAAAAATGAAATGGGATTCCTAAGCATCTATATCCTAAGGCATTAGTGAGCTGAAATGGACTGGCATTGAATATTTTGAATCTGACAAACGCATAGTTTATTATTTTGGGAATGACAAATTGAGGAGGAATGGCATCACATTCATTATCAAAAAGAACTTATCAAGATCTGTCTTGAAGTACAATGATGTCTGTGACAGGATAATATCCATATGTCTATAAGGAAGACCAAGGAGCTCTGGTACCATAGTGGTTACGAGTCAGGCTGCTAACTTCAAGGTTAGCAGGTAGAAACTACCAAATGTTCCTAGGAAGAAAGATGAGGCTTTCTGTGCCAGTAAAGATTTACAGCCTCAGAAACGCTACGAGTAAGAACCAACTCCACAGCACACCACCACCACCGCCACCACAAGGAAGACCATTTAATACACTATTATTCAAATTTATTCATCAACCACAAAAACTAGTGATGATGCAATTGAAGAATTCTACCAACTTCTTTAGTCTGAAATTGATCAAACATGCAATCAAGATGTATTGATAATTACTGGCAATTGGAGTGCAAAGGTTGGAAACAAAGAGAAAGGATCAGTAGTTGGAAAATATGACTTTGGTGATAGAAATGATGCTGGAGATTGCATGATAGAATTTTGCAAGATGAATGACTTGTTCATTTAAAATATCTTTTTAAACAACATAAAATGTGACTGTACACATGGACCTCACCAGATGGAATACATAGAAATCAAATTGACTATATTTGTGGAAAGAGATCGTGGAAAAGCTCTATATCATCAGCCAAAACAAGGTCAGGGGCAGACTGTGGAACACACAATTAAATGCTCATATGCAAGTTCAGGGTGAAGCTTAAGAAGACAAAAACAAGTCCATTAAAGACAAAATATGAGCATATTCCACCAGAATTTAGAGATCATCTGAAGGACAGATTTGATGCATTAGACACTAAAGACCAAAGACCAGAAGAGTTGAGGGATGACATCAAGAGCATCATACAGGAAGAAAGCAAAAGATCATTAAGAAATCAAGAAAGAAGAAAAAGACCAAAGTAGATGTCAGATGAGATTCTGAAACTCACACTCCAGTGTAGAGATGCTAAAGCAAACGGAATAAATGAGGAGGTAAAAGTGCTGAATACAAAATTTCAAAAGGCATCTCGAGAAGACAAAGTAAAATATTATAACAAAACGTGCCAAGTCCTGGAGTTAGAAAGCCAAAAGGGAAGAACACACTGAGCATTCCTCAAACTAGGGGAACTGAAGAAAAAAATCAAGCTTTGACTTGAAATATTGAAGGATTCTGTGGGCAAAATATTGAATGATGCGTAAAAGAAAATAGAGGGAATACATAAAGTAAATGTACTAGACAGAGATGGTTATTGTTTAACCATTTCAAAATGTAGCATATGATCAAGAGCCAATAATAATGAAGGAAGAAGTTCAAGTTGCATTGAAGACATTGGCAAAGAACAAGGCTCAGGGAATTAATGGAATACAAATTGAATTTCATCAAACTGATGAATTACTGGAGGGACTCACTCATCTATGCCAACAAATTTGGAAGATGACTACCTGGCCAATTGGCACAAAGAGATCCATATTTGTGCCCATTCCAAAGAAAAGTGACACAATGGAACTCCACAATCATTGAATAATATCATTAATATTCTATACAAGCATAATTTTGCTAAAGATTATTCAAAAACAGTGGCAACCATACTTTTATAGAGAACTTACAGAGGTTCAAGCTGGACTCAGAAGAAGACATGGAATGAGGAATATCATTGCTGACATCAGATGGATTTTTGCTGAAAGGAGAAAATACCAAAAAGATGTTTATTTGTGCTGTATTAAGTAAGTAAACACTTTCGATTGTGTGGATCATGACAACTTATAGACAGCATTGCAGAGAATGAGTATTCTGGGACGCTTAGTTGTACTCTTGAGGAACCTGTACATAGACCAAGAGGCAGTTTTTCAAACAGAACTAGGGAACACTGAATGGTTTAAAATTGGGAAAGGTGTGCGCCAGGGTTGTGTTATTTCATTTTACCTATTCAACCTGTGTGATGAGTAAATAATCTGAGAAGCTGGATTACATGAAGAAAAACATGGTGACAGGATAGGATTATAGGGTTAACAATCTGTGATATTCAGATGATACAACCTTGCTTGCTGAAAGTGAAGATAACTTAAAATACTTACTGATGAATATCAACGACCACAGCCTTCCATATAGGTTGCACCTCAATGTAACAAAAACAAAAATCCTCACCACTCAACCAATAAACAGCATCCATATAAATGGAGAAAAGATTGAAGTTGCCAAATACTTCATTTTGCTCTGATCAACCCTTACCACTCATGGAAGCAGCAGTCAAGAAATCAAAAGGATGTATTTCATTAGGTAAATCTGTTGCACAAGCCCTCTTTAAAGAGTTGAAGAGCAAAAATGTTAATCTGAGGACTAAGATTGCCTGATGCATGCAAAGATATTTTCAATAACCTCATATGCATGTGAAAATTGGGCAGTGAATAAGGAAGATCATAGAAGAATTGTTGCATTTAAGTTATGGTGATGGAGGAGAATATTAACAGTAGCATGGTCTGCCAAAAGAACAATCAGGTTTGTGTTGGAAGAAGCATAGTCAGAATGCTCCCAGGAATCCAGGATGGTCAGGCTTTGTTTCTCATATTTTGGACATATTGTCAGGAGGTACCAGTACTTGGAAAAGGCTATCATATTTCGTAAAATGGAGTGTTGGCTAAAGAGAGGAGACCCCCCAACGAGATGGATTAGCACAGTGGCAGCAGCGATGAGCACAAATGGAACAACAATTTTGAGGTTGGTGCAAGATGAGGCAGTGTTTCGTTCTGTTGTGCGTAGGGTTGCTATGAGTCGGTACCAACTCAATGGAATTCAACAACAACAACATTCAAATTTATGCATCAATCACTAAAGTGATGAAATTGAAGAATTCTGCATATTTCTTGTTGTCAGGTTGTAGCATTGTAGGATAAAACACAGGACTACAAGGTCGGTTTGAACCACAAAATCAGTGGCTCAAACTCACTAGTCACTCCTTGGAAACCCTATACAGGGTTGCTAGGAATCACAACTGACTTTACAGCACTTAACACTTCAATATTTTTCCACTTATTTGAATAATGATGATTGTTGTTGTTGTTGTTAAGTGCCGTTGAGTCGGTTCCGACCCATAGTGACCCTGTACAGGGTTTCTGAGGGTGTAAATCTTTACGGGAGTAGAAAGCCTCATCTTTCTCCCGCGGAGCAGCTGGTAGTTTCGAACCGCTGACCTTAAGGTTCTCAGCCCGATTCGTAACCACTACGCTACCAGAGGTGTATGGATATTATCCTATTGAAGACAACATTATACTTCAATATAGCTTTACTGCATTCAGATCATCAACTCTACTTTCAGGAAGCAACTCTTCCCAGTTGTATTTTGAATGCCTTACAACATGAGGGGTTCATATTAGACAATGTTTTGCTGCTATTCATAAAGTTTTCAAAGGCTATTCCATTAGAAATGGACTGCCTATTCCTTTTTCCTACGCTGTTCTTAATCTACATATTCCATTTAGGACTTATCTTCTGGTACTTTATCTGACAATATTCTGTTGCTCTTCATCTTGTTTCAATATTCAATTATTTTGGTGCTATCTCACAGCGTTCCACTGCTATTCTTAAGGTTTTCAGAGACTGAATATTAAGGAGAGTCTTTCCCTCCTTTTTCCTAGTCTGTCTTAGTCTGGAAGCTCAGCTGAAACTGGTCCACCATGGGTGACACTGCTGGTATTTAAAATACTGGTGTAATAGCTTCCAGTTTCACAGCAACACTCAAGACACCACAGTATTACAAACTGTCAGATGAGTGGTAGATTTCAGGAAGTAGTATATGATTAAGAACCTATGATAATGAATGAAAAATCAAAGCTACAATTAAAGCATTAGTAAATTCAGGTGGGATGTATTCAAGGTCATAGTTTGCTCTCATGGGCTTGTTTTCATTTTCTTCATCTTCAGCCTAAACTTGCATGTAAGCAATAAATGGTTTGTTTCACCATCTGTCCCTAACCATGTTTTGGCTAATGATATGGAGTTTTCCACACTCTCTTTCAAGAGATGTAGTTAATTTCATTTCTGTGTATTCAATCTGGTGTGGTCCATGTGTATAGTCGTCTTCTACATTGTTAAAAAATGGTATTCACAATGAGAAAGTCATTTGTATTGCAAAATTCTATCATGTGATCTCTAGCATCGTTTCTATCACCAAGACCATATATTCCAGCTAATGATCCTTCCTCTTTGTTTCCAACCTTTGCATTCCAATCTCCAGTAATTATCAATACATCTTGATTGCATGTTTGATAAATTTAGGACTGAAGAAGTTGGTATAATTCTTCAGTTTCATCATCACTGACTTTAGTGGTTGGTGTGTAAATTTGAATTATAATTGTATTAACTGGTCTTCCTTGTAGGTTTATGGATTTTATCGTATCACAGACAGTGCTGTACTTCAAGAAGGATCTTGACATGTTCTTTTTGATGATGAGTGCGATGGCATCCCTCTTCAATTTGTCATTCCGACATAGTAAACCATGTGATTGTCAGATTCAAAATGACCAATACAAATCTACTTCAGCTCATTAATGTCTAGGATGGAGTCCTGGTGTGGCACTGTGTGTTAATGCACTGGATGGCAAAGTCACTTTGAATTTCAAGGTTGGTGGTTCAAGCTCGCCAGCTGCTCCTTGGAAACACTTTACAGGTTGCTATGGGACAGAATCGACCCAATGGCACTTAACAACAACAATAGTGCCTAGGATATTGATATTTATACATTCCATTTAAATTTTGACAATTACCAATTTTCCTAGATTCATACTTTGTACATTCCATGCTCCATTATTAATGGATGCTAAAACTATTTCTCTCCATTTTGAGTTGTGATCCATCAGCAAATGAAGGTCCCTAGGGTTTTTCTCCATTTGTATCATCATAGTCAGCTCTACTTTCAGCAGACAGCTCTTCTCCAGTTGCATTTTGAGTGCCTTTCAACTTGAGGGGCTTTTATTACAGGTACTATGTTGCTGTTGTCTGACCCATAGTGACCCTGTATAACGTTTCTGAGGAGTGACTGATGAGCTTGAACTGCTGACCCTGCACTATATCTAACAGTGCTGGTGCTCTTCGTCATGTTTCAGTATTCAATATTCTAGTGCTGACAGTGTTCCATTGCTATTCATAAGGTTTTCAGTGACTAAATATCTGGAATAAGTCCATCTCTCCTTCTTCCTAGTGTTTCTTTGTTTGGAAACTCAACTGAAACCTGCCCAGTGTGGATGACCTTGCTTATTTTTTAAAATACTGGTGGCATAGATTTCAGAATTATAGCAACATGCAAGCCACCATAAATATTATTAAAATTTACGCACCAACCACTAAAGCCAATGAGGATGAAATAGTTCCAGTTGGTCTCTAGTTTTGAATCTCAAAACATAATTTATTTAGTTACAAAATCTCTGTCTCATGGTATATTTATTAATTAGATTTTTGTTGTTGTAATATGTTATTTACAGAAGAGATTTGAGATGTTCTACAAAACTGTGTCTGAGTCAATGGGCGCTAACAAAAATGACAGTATGCTAAAGAGTTTCCCAGAGTAGAGGAGAGAAATTGAATCTTGAAAGACAAATTGTATCCTCTAGACAGACATGTTGAGGGGAAGAGGATAAGGGAGTAGCGTAAACTGTATTTCTGGCAAATGGAATAATAGATACAAAAATGGTGGTGGGGGGGAGCTGAGATGCTATGCTGGGTTTGAGGATTTGGGACAAACAGAAGAGGAGCCCGAGATAAGGTAAACGACTAGATTTGGGGCAAAACAGTCAAGAAGTTCTCTGGGTGTTATTTCTTAGTGATGCTTTAACAAGTGGGTTGCTTTAATGAATAGACATTTATGTTCTCACAGTTTACGAGGCTAGAAGTCTAAATTCAAGGTGTTGGCTCTAGGAGAAGTCTCTTTGTTTTCTCTGGGGGAAAACCTTTGCCTCTTTTTCTAGCTGGTTGTGCTTGGAGTTCCTAGGCCTGTAGATTGGTTGACTTCTATCATCTTCAGATACTGTCAGCCTTCCCCCTCTTAGGCCCATTTAATACTACTTTACTGAGGTCTTCGTAGTGATAATGTTTATTTCTATGACTTTCATATAAAAATGTAATTCTTTATTAAAATTGTCAAATCTAAGTAACATGTTTATGAACAAATTTTTTAAATGGAAACTCTTCAGTGTGGAGTCTTTCCTCATTAATTATTCCTTTCTTCTTTTTTAAGGAACCCTGGTAGTTTAATGGATTGAAAGTTGGGTTGCTAACCACAGGTTATTAGTTCAAATCTACCTGTCACTCCATGGGAAAATATGGGACTTTCTACTGCTATAAAGATTTACACCCTTGGAAACCCTATACAAGGTCGTTATAAGTTGGAATGGACTATGTGGCATACCACCTCTTCTTTTTTAGCATCATCTTATAAACACAATCTTATCTGTAATCCCTCCTTTGAATGTCAGAATATAATGATGCCACCAAGTGGGTGGTGACATTCCTTTGTTATCCATGAACACCTTGGTCTACACTCCATATTAGTTGAGCTAGCTAAAATATAATCAAGGAGCTGTGGTAGCATAGTGGTTATGAGTCAGACTGCTAACCTCAAGGTCAGCAGTTTGAAACTACCAGCTGTTTTGTGGGAGAAAGATGAGGCTTTTAGCTGCCATAAAGATTTAGAGCCTTGGGATCCCTATGCAGGGTCTCTGTGAGTTGTAATTGACTCCATGGCACACCACCACCACCAAAATATAATCTTCATTATTCAGTAAAGTGATATGTTGATGAAAATTCAAGAGAAGTTTCCAGAGGCCTTCCTTGAATCAGATTTCTCCAAGCCTAAGTAATTATTTTAGATGCTCTGGAGAGGTCATTTTTTAATACTGCTATGCGTCAAATCGACTCAATGGAACTTAACAATAACAATCTTAAGCACTGGACTGCTAAATGTAAGGTCGGCAGTTCAAACCCACCAGTTGCTGCTTGGGAGAAAGATGATGTTTTCTGTTTCTATAATGTACAGGAGAACTCCTGGTGTGGCACTGTTCTGGATAATGTACTGGACATTAAGGTCTGTTTTAACTACAAGGTTGGTGGAACCAACTTAATAGCATTTAACAACGACGACATATAGAATATATTCAATTTCAGGGCAGGTATCAACATTTTGTAAACATGTGTAATGCTCCCTGCCTAAAATTTTATTTTATCTTGTAAATATTTTAAGTCACTCATATTTTTCTTATAACCATTGAATACATTTTTACTATTCAATTTACTTTTTTCTATGTGCTTAAAAATTTTAAGTTTTAAAATATTGATTTATATGCATAATGATCCAAGGTGCTCATAGAATTTTCATGGTTGTTGCTGTTTAGAAGCAGATTACCAGGGGTTACTTCGAAGGCACCTCTGGGTGCTTTCAAGTCATCAACCTTTCAATTAATAGTGAAATGTTTAACTCTTTGTGCTATTCAGGACTCCGCTCAAAATACAAATAAAACTATTCTCTAGTATATCTGAAAGTAATACTACTAATTATTGTTAATTACTTAAATCCATCCTACATTGCAGTGTAAAAAGAACAGGAAACCTTGAGAGTAGAAAATTATTTTTCAAGGCTGATCTGGAGAAGTAACTGGATCAATAAATAGATCTTGTCTGTAAACTTCACTCAATTCACAATAAAAGTGTTTTTGTTTTTTTTTTCAACAATGCTCCTAAAAGACTTATAGGCTTTAGATGTCTTTTGAAGAATTAGTGATTCATGGTGACCTCATATGTACAAAGAACTGCTCCATAGGTTTGCAAGGTTGTGACTTTTCAGAAATGTAAAAGTCGTCTCTGGGTGGGTTTAAATTGCCAACCTTTTGGCTAGTAGTTGAGCACTTAACTGTTTGCACCACAAAATGACTCAATAAACTAGTAGTTGAATTGAATACTCTAATATTCCAGTCTGTTATTTTCTTGACAGTCTGTGACATTCACCTCTTTATGACCTCATTGAAACTATAATTTCTAAAATTTGCTCTCTTTTGAATTATGTATGCATGTGTGTGTATGTATCAGCATTAACAAGATTTTAGTTTCCATTGTTCTTTATAGGAAGAAGTGCAGTCAGAGTGCTCCTTACAGGCCAAGACGGCCAAACTTTGTCTCTCATACTTTGGGCATATTGTCAGGAAGGAACAGTTGCTAGAGAAGGATATCATGCTTGGTAAGATGGAGGGTCAGAGAAAAAGAGGAAGACCCCTAACGAGATGAGTTAGACAGGTGGCAGCATTGATGGACTCAAGTGTGGCAACAGTAGTGAGGTTGGCCCAGGATCGGACATTGTTTCATTTGGCTGTGCATAGGGTTGCTATGAGTCGGTTCCGACTCGATGGCACCTAACAACAACAACAACAAAATACAACAGCCTGCCCTTACCCTTTGCACACTTTGACCGCCATATACACAAAATGAAAATTAAGCTAAAATACTAGGTCAGTAATCACTTTCTAACTCTTGTGTGGTTACAGCTCTGTTTCTATCTAGACAATTGACTGAAATATATGCACCAAAAATAATGATCAATTTTGAACTTGGAAATTGTGATACCAAAAATTATTGAAATCTGTTCTGTCTTTATACAGCTGCTCAGGACCACAAACTTTCTGTGAATACTTCAATCATGTTGGTTGACACTATCAGAAAGAGACATCTCTCTATACATAACCCACTTTTATTTGAGCATACTAAATTGTTTGCCTTCACATCTAGTGGTTACATGCTAACTAAAGTCTACCATATGTCACTGGAAGATTTAATGATTGGATGAATTAGCTTGTTTGTAGCTATAGTGATAAATTTAAGACTAAAAATATAATTATTTTAATGAAAAAATTGACCAACATGCATCATATTTTTTCCTGACTTAACGTAAATCTTGGAGCAATTAAGTGAGTTGTCTGTACCTGATCCCAAAGCGTTGAAACAGTTAGAAACCAGTGTTACAATTGTCAAAACTTCAGAAAGTTCAGAATGGCCAAAATTTTGCAGAGAAGGAAAAAAAGGTACTGTAATTTAAATGCCATTTACTCAGCCTCACAATCATGTTTCATTCCTTGTTCAAGTGCTGCTTCCATAGAAAAGTTTTCTGTAACCCCAGACGTGCTTGAGTTCTGATATTGCAAATTTACATTCTGGGTTCTACTCATGACAGCATCCATTGAAAACTAAGTTTCATCATTGTGGGTGTTAACCTTTGTCTTATCCATTAAGGTACACGATTTATGAGGAAAGGAACCACGTTCTTTTTTTTTTTTCTCTAGGACTTGGAATGTAGTTGACAAATAACATTCAGTAAAAATGACTTAAATACACACACCAGCTCAGGACTAGAATCCACTCCTTTAGACTCTACATCTAATGCTTCATCCAAACAAGGCACTTTGCCACAAAAATAAATATTCTAGCAAAAAGCATTACTATATTTTGCTTATGGTCCTTCATTGGCTTCAAAGCACTTCTTAGCATTTTATTTATTTGTAATATATAGGAGAAAGTTCATCATTGTTTTGTCCGCTTGAGAAATGATACACAAAAAAGTGTATCATTTAACCTGGCCACCTAACTAAATACCAGATTTACTTCTAGTCAATTGTTTACATCATGATTGAGCCACAGAATACTATTGACAAATGACTACAGAATTGCCATCATGAATGGATTTTCACAAACAAAAAACTTAGATTTTATCACTATTAAGTTGCTAGCTTACCTTATAATATCTATCAAATAATTATAATTTCTTAGAATTTGCAAAATATTCAAAATTTTACAGATGACCCATTGAAGCTGATTATGCAGTTACACATATAAATTATTTCAGGAGAAAATTACAGATAATTGTGTTGGCCTTGATAGTTACCCAAACCAGTCTCTCTACAACCTGTCTCATTGTGAGCAGTACATATGACCTAATTCCCTTGTGCTGTGGGGTCTCAACACAAGTGGTAGGTCAGTCCTTGGCATGCTGCCTCTTCCTGACTCAAACCATGCCAGGTTCTCATTAAGAGCTGAGGCTCCCATGTGCAATGTCCTAGAGGAATCTTCTCTCCAGGATATAATTAGTTTTACAAAACTAGGTACTAGCTAATACTCTGAATTACTTTTTTGGTCAGTGCCACTATCATTTTCCTAGAGGTGTATCTTGGACATTTTTTCCCCCTAGCATTAATCTCATACAATCATAAATTAATTAATTTTAGTTTCTAGTATCTCTTATTTTCCCCTTCTTTCTATTGATAGAACTCACTGTCCAATCCTATTTTCTCTGCTTAGAATGATTCTCTTTATCCTATCTTATCTAAATTTTCCCCTTCCCTCAAGATCAGATTTAACTCTTGCCTATCCAGTGAAGTCATCCTTTATTTCCACCATCAATATCAACGGCTATTAATCTTTTACCACTCTTTCTTATAACTGGCAAAGGGATTTTTAAGGAGCAAAAATTTATGGTTTGCCTTCTTTTCTCCTGATGTAGTTGTTGGAATCTTGGTGTGGCACTGCAGGATATACACTGAACTGTTAACCACAAGGTCAGAGGTTCAAATCTGCCAACCATTCCTCAGAAACACTATGGAGGGTCATTATGAGTTGGAAACACCTCATCAACTCATTGGCACTGAGCAACAACATTTTGTTAAGTGTTGCAAGTCAAGTCCTACTCATAGCTACCCTATGAGGGTACAACAGAGTGAAACAGTATCCAGTCTGCACCATCCTATTGTTTATGTTTTTACCCATTGTTGCTGTCACTGTGTCAGTCCATCACTTTGGTGGTCTTTCTCTTTTTCAATGACCCTTCACTTTACCAACCTTCTCAGGGACTGTTCTCCCCGACAACATGCCCAAAGTATAAGAATCTTCACTTCTAAGGGTACTCTGGTTCTACTTCTTCCAAGACAATTTTTTTTGCTCTACTTGCAGTCCATGATACTAGCAATATTCTTTGCCAACACCATAATTAAACTTCTTCAATTCTATGGTCTTCTTTATTCACTGTCCAATTTTCACATACACATGAGGCAATTAAGAATACCCCAGCTTGGGTAAGGCACACTTTACTCCTCAAAGTGACATATTTGCTCTTTGACACTATTAAGAGGTCTTTTGCAGCAGATTTAGCCTATACAATACATTGATTTCTTTACTGCTGCTTCCATGAGTGCTGATTTTTGATCCAAGCAAAATGAAGTCAGATAATTTCAGTCTTTTCTCCATGTATCATGTTATTTATTGTTCCAGTTGTGAGGACTTTTGTTTTCTTTATTTTGAGGGACAATCCATACTGAAGGCTTCCTCCTTATAGATAGTCTTATGCTTAGTATGAATTGATATGAATTAAATTATATTACAGGCATGCCTCATTTTATTGCTCTTCATTTTTGTTGTACTATATATATATATATATATATATATATATATATATATATATTTCCCCCCCACACACACAGATTGAAGATTTGTGGCAACTCTGCATCCAATTAATCTATTGGTACTATTTTTCCCAACAAAATGTGCTCCCTTCATGTCTTTGTGTCACAATTTGGTAATTCTCAATATTTCAAACTTTTCCATATTTCTATGTCACACTTAATAAGCTGCAGCATAATATAAACATACTTTTTATTTCCATTAGGAAATCCAAATGTGACTCACTTTATTGCAATATTCACTTTATTGTCATGGTCTGGAACCAAGTCTGCAGCATCTCTGGAGCAAGCTAGTACATTAAATCCTCAAATGCTGTATGCTCTGTGCTGGGAATTTAAAATGGAAAACAAGAAAAATCCTAAGTTTCTTCACTGTGATTCACCAATAGGGGCCTGACAAAGTCTTCAAACTGCATGTCTATCTGCAGCTGACACTTCCAGCACCATTGTATCTGCAGGACTATATGGTCCAAGAGGTAGTACTCTAAATCTGTTGCAGAACCTTCTGTTGTCCTGGGCCCCACTCAAAATTAGCAGCTTTTCGCGTCACTTGATAAATAGATCTGAGCATTTGGTGCTGTAGGATCAGCACTGGACTGCAAACTACGAAGTCAGTAGTTGAAACCCTTCCAACTTCTCCTCAGAAACCCTCCCTATACAGGGTCACTATGAGTTGGAACCAATTCAATGGCACACAACAACAAAAACAAATTTATCAAATGAGTGATATGTTGGTATTATGACTCTTTTTAAGTTATAGGAGGGGTCAGATGCAGCACTTTGATAGGAATATCTCTATATTTCCCATGCCACTGAACTCTTAGAAATTTCACAGAGGTGAAAGATGCCTGAACTTCTGTGGGTTAATTTCCTGCTCTCTAACACACAGATGTTTTACCAATAAATCTAGAGTCATTGATATTTCTTCCTCATTAGGTGCAATAAGCATAATGTCATCAATGTAATGGACCAGTGTGATGTCTTACGGCAGGGACAGGTGGTCAAGATCCCTGCAGACTATATTATTACCTAGTGCTGGAGAGTTAATGTACCAAATGGGCAGGACAGTGCAGGTGCAAGTCGGCTGAAGATAAACTACTTCTGGTGATCCTTAGAAACTAGAATTGAGAAAAAGGACTTGATCAGATCAATAGCTGCGTACTAGGTAGGAGGAGATGTATTAATTTGCTCAAGCAATGAAACAACATCTGAAACAGAAGCTGCAATTTGAATCACTACCTGGTTAAGTTTATGAGAATCTGCCATCATTCATCAGGATCCATCTGCTTTTTGCATAGCTCAGATAAGTGAATCAAAATGAGGTGTGATAAGAATTATCACCTCTGCATTCTTCAAGTCCTTGATAGTAGCACTAATCTGTGAAATCCCTCAAGGAATATGGTATTGCTTTTGGCTTGCTATTTTCCTAGCAAAACTAGTTCTAATGGTTTCCACTTGGCTTTAGCAACCACAATAGCCCTTATTCCACATTTCAGGGATCCATTGTGGGTGTTCTGCCATATATTTATTCCAATTATGCATTCTGGAGCTAGGGAAATCACTACCCAGGACACACTGGACTCACAGTGAGATGGACTTTAGCTAAGACTGCATTAATACCTTGACCAGCATATGTCCCCACTCTGATTGGTGTGCCACAACGACATTCTGGGTATCCTGGAATTGATGTCATTTCAAAGGCACTGTCCAGTAATCCCTGAAAATCGAATTATTTCGTTTTCCTCATTGAACAGTCACTCTTATAGATCTTTTTGGGGAAGCCTGGAAGAAAAACTAACAGCTGGCAGTGTAGTGAGGTCCTGCTTCAAGGGGACCGGGCCACCCCTTCATTTAAGGTGTTGTGGGTCTGAAAACTGACTCAAGTTTTTAAATTATTTCAGAAGCCATACTCTCTCTTCTGGGGATTCAAGTTAGACTGTTGACCACTTGGTCTATTATTCGTCCTCTTGAACAAATCAAATAAATATTTAATAGATTTCCCATCTATCTCACTTCTAGGGACAAACTGTCTAATTAACCATAAGTGCACACGAGTCAGACTATTCTGATTACTACTCATATTCTGCTGTCTATTATGGTAACCACTCCTACCTTGTTTTGTTGATTAACTGATGCCACTTGGCTCCACCACTATTTTCTTCTAATCAATCCCACTGTAGTTAAACAAAATGATTGGTGCCTTTAAATTTAGTCAGACTTGAGAACCAATTTATAAAACTCAAGCATATGATTTTGTTTCTCTAGAACCTCTCTCAGTACCAAGTGCCCTAGGCTAGGTTCTCTAGAGAAGTATAATCAGTGAAATATACATAAATATATATGGAGTCCTGGTGTGTCACTGTGAGTTAGTGAACCAGACTGCAAAGCGGTTTGAACTGCAAGGTCGGTGGTTCAAGCTCACCAGCTGCTCCTCGGAAGTCCTATACAGGGTCGCTATGGGTTGGAATCGACTCGACGGCACTTGACAACAACAACAAATATATATATGTATTTGTTATAGTTGCCAAGTGCCATAAAGTCTATTCTAACTCTTAGTGACTCTCTATAAAGGAGGGCTGGTGGGCTTGAAGTCACCTGTCCAGTGCTTATTCTACAGCACCACACCAGGGTGCCAATATATCTATAAGTGTTTGAGTTGTGACTACTTATCCTTGAATTCATCTCTTTCCTTTATCACTGGCTCTATTATAAGTAAGAGCAGGCTGTCTATACATCTCATCATGAAAAAGGTGCAGGAAGTTATCACAGGACACAAATATATATGGAGTTCAGGTGCAGCACTGTAGGATAAGTACTACACAGTTGACCACAAGGTTGGTAGTACAAACCCAGCAGTCACTCATTGGAAACCCTATACAGGGACTCTATGAATTTGAATCAACTCAATGACACTTAACCACAACAATTTATATATATATATATATATATATATATATACATATACATATATATGTATGTGTGAGTGACACTGTAGGATATACACTGGACCACAAGGTCAAGTTGAATGACAAGGTGGCAGTTCAAACCCACCAGCTGCTCCTTGGAAACCCTATAAAACATTGCTATGAGTTGGAACCAACTTATCAGCACTTTACAACAACAACAGCCAGAGATAAGTTTATATCAAGGCTCACACAGTTATAGAAGCGGGAGAGCCCCTAGTCCTGGTTAGATGAACCAAGCTTGGCATCCAGGCAGACAGCCAGGCAGGTAGTTAGTCAAGTTTGGCAGGTAGGGAGGCAAGCCTTGCAGCTAAGAAGGCAGACTTCTCATTACTCTCAGGATCTGCAGGAAATAAAGAAATCCACTGGGTCAAGTCAAAGAAAATCAGAAGATGAGCATGATGCAGGAGCCAGACCCATCATAAAGCAAATCTTTTCCTGAGTGTCTAATATATTGGAAGCAGGCAACAACTCTGAGGAAACATCCTTTCAATTGATTGACTTTTCATACAGAATTTATCATAGATTTAATTACATTGTATTAGATCTCGTTATGGATATAAATACATCTCAACTGCCAAACCACTGAGAATCCTGGCCCAGTTAAGTTGTCACAAAACCTTAACTGTCACAGTGCTCTTGCCCTAGAGATAATTTTTCCACCAAATTTTTTTCATTACATTAATCTGATCAAATACTTGGAACAAGCTTACACAATTCAACTTTTTTCCCCCATATGTACTGCTTGCAATTTCCCATAATTTACCCCAGGAAAATTTAATGCTCCAGATATCTTGAAGAATATTATAATTCTTCTAGAAATTAGGTAATGTTATCATAATTCCATATGTTGCAACTATTTTCCAAGCAAATGTAATCCGTACGTAGTGTGCCTTGAAGGTGACAATTCTCCTTGATTCATAGGCTGCATCTCAGCAGTTTTACTGGGAGATTTTGATTTAGATGATGTAGGTGAGGAGCATGTTCTGGTACAATACCAAGCAATGGCTATTAAAAACATTCTCAGTTTAATTATTATTTGTCATTAGAATTGAAAAATACCCAACTTTCTAACTTTCTACCTGTTATGATCCTAACATCTATATTAACAATGAATTCATCATAGGCCATGCCATTGCCTACTATACAACAATGTTTTGAATAGTGAATTATAGCATTGGCAAATTTTATATTGCAAAATTGTATGTAATATATCTTACTAACATTAAGATGTGTATTTAAAAAGGTAAAGAAAACAGATGATTGTAAGTGCAGTTTGCCATAACTTGATTATCTATAATGCAAAGCAACACATAAAAAGATAATTCTTTTTTGTAATCGCATGGATAAGTAGAAGAACTAGTAGTAAGAAATTCATGTTAAGATATTCATATAATTCTAATTGTTTTGTACTTCATGCATTTTAATGACAAATGTTTTAAAAACAAGGATAAAATTATCTTATGGAGCACATGAAATATTATAAAAAGAGATAATCAATGATAACAATAAAACATGAGGGAAGGAGCATATAGGTATAGAATTTCTTATAGATTACTATATTTAAGTTGGAATGCTTTACCCTGCAGTCCTAGTGTGGTGCTGTAGGATAAGCATTAGGTTTCTAAACAAAAGGTCAGTGTTTCAAACCCACCAGCTGCTCCTCAGAAAACCCTATGCAGAGACTTAATGAATAAGAACTGATTTAATGTCACATTAAGATTATAACAACATCATTTACCTTAGGATTTTCAGAATACATAGTGTCAAATGTAATATTCATAGTAACCCTGAGGAAATATTTAAAAAATATATACACAAAGGGAAAGGAGAATGAAATATAAATGGCTTATTTTACTCCAACCCCCGCCACCCGCCCCGCCACAAGGAAGTCAATATTAAAGAAGGAAATAAAAAAAGAGGACTTAAGACATACACACACACAGAAGAAAATCCAAGTAACTAAAAGCAGAAGTGGGTACTTTCTTATTGTTAATTACAGTGAATGTAAATAGACTATATTCGCCAATCAAAAGCAGTGGAATAGATTCAAAACATGATCCAACTATATGCTGTTTACAAGAGATACACCATAAACCAAGGACACAAACATGTTGAAAGTGAAATTTTATATA
>NW_006408797.1:2681229-2682134 GCF_000296735.1 Chrysochloris asiatica | reverse complement strand
GGGTTTGAGCACAGTAACGATTGTGAGGTTGGCAAAGGAACAGGAGATGTTTCATTTTGTTGTACATAAAGTCGATGAGTCAGTACCAACTCAACAACAAAAACAACAATGCGTATGTGTATATATATGTGTTATTGTTGCTTTTCTGGTGCATCAAATTGGTTCCAATGCAACAGAACAAAATCCTACCCAGTCCTACACCATCCTCATGACTCTTGTTCTATTTGAGCCCAATTTTACTGTCTCTATGCAGTCCATCTTGTTGAGGGTCTCCTCTTTTATGCTGAGTCACCACTTTCCCAAGCATGATGTCCTTCAGGGAATGATCCATCATTCCTGATAATATGTACAAAGTACTAGAGACAAAGTCTCGCCATGTTCACTTCTAAACAGCATTTTGAATGTACTTCTTCCAAGTACATTCAAATTTGTTGCTCTTCTGGCAGTCCATGGTATTTTCAGTGTTCTGATGTTAAGTACTGTGAGTGGATTCTAACTCATAGCAACTCTGTGTGTATTAAGAGCAACTGGTGGACTTGAACTATTAGCTTTGTGGTTAGCAATCCAGAGCTTATCCAACAATGCCATAGCAGGGCATGAGCCCTGGTGTGGAACTATAGGATAGCACTGGCCTGGTAACTACAAGATTGGTTGTTCAAACCTACTAGGTATTCTTGGAAACGCTATGCAGGGTCATTATATGTCAGCATCAACTGAACAGCATACACAAAAAAGGAATATATATTGGCATCCTGGTGTGGCACTGTAGGATAAGAACTGTACCTCAAGTTCTGTTTGTACCACAAGGTCTGTAGTTCAAACTCACCAGCCACTTCTCATAAACCCTATAGCGAGGTTGCTATGAGTTGGAAATGATTTGATGGCACTTAACAACAACAACAACA
>NW_006408797.1:2677826-2678859 GCF_000296735.1 Chrysochloris asiatica | reverse complement strand
TATGCTACCTCTTGAAATAGTTGAACATCAACCATTCCTTTTTGGTACAGTGACTCTATGTATTTCTTTCATCTTCTCTTGATGTTTTCTGCATCATTGAATATTTTGTCCATAGAATCCTTCCCTGTTGCAAGTCCAGTTTTGATTTTTCTCTTCAGTTCTTTCAGTTTCAGAAATGCTGAGTGTGTTCTTCTCTTTTAGTTTTCTAACTCCAGGTCTTTGCATATTTCATTATAATATCTGACTTTTTCTTCTCAAGCTGCCTTCTGAACATTTCTGTTCATTTTTTTTACCTCCTCATTTCTTCCATTTATTTTAGCATTTCTACATTGGGGGCAAGTTTTCGAGTCTCTTCTGACAGACATTTTGGTATTTTCTTTCCTTCTTGTCTTATTCATGACCTTTTGCTATCTTCATGTATGATGTTCTTGATCACATTCCACAACTCTTCTGTCTTTTTGATCTTTAGTGTCTAATGCATCAAATCTATTCTAGAAATTATCTCCAAATTCAGGTGGTATACATCCATATTTTGGCTCTCATTGCTGTTGTTGCTATGTGTCATATAGTCGGTACCCACTCATTGCAACCCTATATGCATCTGAATGAAACACTGCCTGGATCTTGGTCAACCTCACAATTGTTGCTACGCTTGAGTCCATTGCTGCTGCCACAGTGCCAATCCATCCCATTGTGGGTTTTCCTCTTTTTGGTTGACCTTCCACTTTACTAAGCATGATGTCCTTCTCCAGAGACTGGTACCTCTGGATATGTCCGAAGTATGAGAGATGAAGTCTGGCTAATCTGGCTTCTAAGGAGTATTCTGGCTGTACTTCTTACAACATATATTTATTTGTTCTTTTAGCAGTTCATGGTACTTTTAATACTCTCCTCCAACACCATAACTCAAATGCATCAATTCTTCTAAGCTCTTTCTTATTCGCTGTCAAACTTTCACGTGCATATAAGCCTACTGAAAATACCATGGCTTGGGTCAGGCACACGTTAGTCCTCAAGATGACATCTTTGCTCA
>NW_006408797.1:2674213-2675246 GCF_000296735.1 Chrysochloris asiatica | reverse complement strand
TTTTCAAGTTATTCCTCTTCATGTTATCCCACATGAATCTTAGACTTTCTTCAGATTTTTTTTTATCCTTTTTTCTGCTTGCTCTTCTCTCTTAGCAGTTGAGAGATTTATCTTTCAGCTCACTGGTTCTGGCTTCCATATCTTTAATTTTACTTCTTTGCCTTTTCAGTGTATTGTCCATTTCTGATATCTTATTATTAATCATTTGGATCTCTTTTGCAGATTTTGAATTGTTCCCAACACTATTTTTATTTTATTTGATTGTTCCTGTAGTGCTTTCCTGACTTCTTCCTTATTTTTCTCAACCCCTTTTTGGAACATTTAGATGCACCTCAATATCATTCTCCTGAATTCCTTTTTAGGCAGTTTCAAAGCTTGCCCTCCTTCCAATGGGAAGTCTAGGTCTACCTGCAGCTCAGTTGTTTCAGTTACTTTATCTTGTTTCTGGATATGTGCTGAAATCATCTATTGTCTCTTAGGCATCTTCATAAATTAGATGTTTTCAATAATTAGATGAATGTATGTTGATGTATTATTAAGCTTTCTGATTGCCTCCAGATAGATGTGATCAGCAGATGGGCTTCCATTTTCACTTCTTATTACTCAACTCAGAGTAACAGTAGCAGGTGCTGACTGGCTATCTGGTGTATGGCTCTTGTCTGGATGGTGGAATTTTATAGGGTGTGATTGTAGTTTGACTGTATGACCACAATTGCTTTCTCTTCTTGGGTAAAATTAGGCAACAAAAAGCCCCCTCAAGGTAAAAGGTGAACCAAAAAACAAAAAATAGAACCACAGCAGCAAAAAGCAAAAATAAAAAAACAACCCAAAACAGATTGGCTAATACAGTCTATAATCACACACACACAAAAGTAGCAATATATGAGTCTGGTAGCATAGTGGTTACAAATCGGGCTGTGAACCTGAAGGTCAGCAGTTCAAAACTACCAGCAGCTCCACGGGAGAAAGATGAGGCTTTCTACTCCCGTAAAGATTTACACCCTTGGAAACCCTGTACAGGGTCACTATGGGT
>NW_006408797.1:2665015-2673025 GCF_000296735.1 Chrysochloris asiatica | reverse complement strand
TCTGGAAGCTCAGCTGAAACCTGTCCACCATGGGTGATTCTGCTGGAAATCAAAATACCCATGGCATAGCTTTCAGAATCACAGCAACACATAGCCACCCCATATGACAAACTGACAGATGGGTGGTGGTCACATGCATATAAGGCTATTGAAAATGCCATGGCTTGGGTCAGCCACACCTTAGTTCCTCACACTGACATATTTGTTCATGAACTCTTTAAAGAGGTCTTGTGTAATAGCTTTGCCTAGTGCAATATATCATTAGATTTCTTGAGTATTGCTTCCATGAGTGTTGATAGTGAATCCAAGCAAAATGATACCATTGATTTTCAATGTATTCTGTATTTATTATGAGGGTATTTATTTATCCAGTAGTAAGGATATTTGTTTTCTTTACGGTGAGATACAATCCATACTGTAGACTGTGGTCTTTGATCTTCATCAGTTAGTATTTATTACCAAGACAAATTGGATTGGTATTACATAATAGGAGTAAAGAATACACATGGAATCCATAATATTCCTTAGGACATCATTTAGTATTTCTATGTCCTAGGGTTAAAGTCAATAGTAAACTACAGCAACACAATTCTTACATTACCGTTAACTGACCAGACCCTTCAGGAATGAAGGTTTGGGTTACCTCACTAGGCAAAGAACCAAGATTAGCTGAGGTGCTTCCAGTGGGCAAAGGTTAAACGGAATGGGTAGTGGAAGAAGGTAGTTCTGAACACCAGCTATGGCCACCTGACCAGTTGCACTAAAGACAACTGCAATTGTCATGAACACAGTTGTGTTTTTTTTTGTTTGTTTGTTTTGTTTTGTTTGTATGTGTATATCAAATATTTTTGTTTTATTCATTTGTGAAATATAAGATGTAAATGAGGCCAGTGTGTTTTGGGCTGTACAATTTTAGTTGTATCATGTTAGGCAGAAGTATGACTTTGTAATTGCCTTTATTTAGAGATTATGCACATTGTTTATAGATGCTAAGTTGACAAAGGGAAGACAATGATTGTTAAGTTTTTGTGTCAACTTGACTGTACAAGGATCCTCAGTAGTTTGGCAGTTGAGATGTGTTTATCTCCATAATGAGACCTAATATAATATAATTAACTCTATGATGACTGTCTACACATACAATCAATTGGTTTTACTTTTCTAGATAACACAGCCTAAAAGAAGGGTCCACTCAAAGTACTGGATTTCTAGATCAGAACACCTTCAGATAGCAGTTAGCAGCCTCAACTTGAAGGAAGAACAGGCATACTCAAACTGTCCCCCAGGGAGGATCCTGTGGTATGAATTGTACAGGAATGTAGAGTGATAAATATAGGAACATGCTCTACTACTGGGGATTTCCTGTAGGAATTTGAAGCTGCATGACAGTTACTAGATATGGGAGTTGCTGTTACACTCAGAATTGGCTCTGGGAATTGGTGTTAAAGCAGAAACTTGGTTCCATTCTCTCTTCACAGACACAGTGTTTAGTGTCTAGGGAATAAAGGTCTTTTTCCAGTTCTCTTCCACAGTTCTCAACAGTTCGATGGCTGCATAACTGAAGGGAGGGGCAGCCATGAACTGCATAAGGTCCATTCAAGCAATATTTCACTTCATATGTGTTTATGATCCCACAAGTTTGTACAGTACTGGTAATAAAAGGAGCCTGAACCCCTAACCCACACAGAAGCAAGGGAAAGAGAAAGGCTTGCATGTGTCACGTATTGTCCACAATACCTTCTGAGAAATAGAACTCTACATGATTTGGACATTGTTTGAGCATCATATAATATATGCACTCACCACCTTATGTGACATTTATTTAAAAAATAAATTTTAAAAAAGGGAGTCCTGGTGTGGAGCTGGGACAAAATGCACTAGACCGTAAGGTTGGTTTGAACCAAAAGGTCGGTGGTTCAAACTCACCAGCTATTACTGGAAAGCCCTATATAGGGTCACTATGAGTTGGGACAAACTTGACAACACTTAACAACAACAAAAAAGAACTTTCATCCATAACCAGTGACATATGCAAAAAACTCAAAATGTATTATGCACATAAAACCTAAAACTAAGATTTTAAGAAGAAAATACAAGAGAAACTTTGTGATCTTTGGTTAGGCAAAGATTTCTTAGCCATAAAATAGGAAGCAAGATTCATAAAAGAACAAAATGATATACTGGACTTTATGAAAATTAAAAATTTTTGTGCTTCAAAAGATACTGTTAAAAGAAAGATAATCCAGCATTTTGGAGATAATTTGCAAAGCATATATATGATTATTATTGTTGTTATGTGCCATTAAGTCAATTTGACTCATAGTGACCCTGCATAGGGTTTCTGAGGAGCAGTTGGTGAGTTTCAAGCACCAACCTTGTGGTTCAAACTGGCCTTGCAGTTCAGTGCATTATCCTGCAGCACATGATAATGAACTTTTATTGAGAATTGGTACAGAACTCTCAAAACAAATATGAAGAGCAATAAGAAAATAAATTTAAAAAAAGAAAAATTGGCAAAAGAATTAAACAGACATTTCATCAAAAAAGATATGCACATAGCACACAAGAATATGAAAAGATGTTCAACATCATTAATCATTAGAAAAATACAAATTAAGACCATAGTGAGATGCCAGTATGCATGTATTGGAATGGCTAAAATTACAAAGATTGCACAGGATGTGGAGGATCTGGAATCCTCACACTTTGCTTGTGGGGTTGCAAAAGTGTACAACCACTTTGGAAAGCAGTGGGATTTTTTATGATACTAATAAGGAGCTCTGGTAGCGTAGTGATTACGAATCGGGCTTCAAACCACAAGGTCAGCAGTTTGAAACAACCAGCTGTTCTGCGGGAGAAAGATGAGGCTTTCTGTTCCTGTAAAGATTTACAGCCTCGGAAACCTTGTACAGGGTCGCTATGAGTCGGAACCGACTCCACGGCACATAACCACCACCACCACCACCACCACCAAATGCGTAGCTACTTATGATGTTAAATGTATATATGATCCAGAATCCAAAAACTTGTACATGAATGCTGATTTCAACTTTATTTGTAATAGACCCTAAGTGGAAACAACTCAAATTTTCATCAATAGTTAAATGGATGATCAAAATTGTTGCATATTCATGCAATGGTACTCTATTTAAAAATGAACTACTAACACATAAAACAACATGGTTGAGTTTAAAATATTATGTTGAATGAAAGTGTATGTGTAAAATATTATTCTGAGTGAAAGTATATGTGTAAAATATTATGCTGCATGAAAACAAATAAAATAGTGTACATACTTTTAAAATCCACTAATTTAAAATTCAGGAAAATGAAGGTTAGTTTGTAATTACAGAAGTTGTTTCAGTGATTGGTTGAGGAAGTGGAACTAAGAGTAAGAGGAAAGAATACTAACAAAGGGCATGAGGAAAACTGCTGGGGTGATATATATGCTCAATACCTGATTACTGTTGTGGTTTTATAGTCTATACGTATGTCAAGGCTTTCACGTTATACATTTCAAATATACAAATTATTTTATATCATTTATATTAAGCTGTTAAATTAGTATTAATTTTAGAATTAATCATTAATTTTAGAATAATTATTTTTAGCTTTGTGATTTTTGTAGTTGACTGATGTTTGCATTAGTCCCAAAGATTACCTTACAGATGTATAAAGAGGGGAGTGAGTTCATAGAGAATTTATATTAATTCAGTTTTGAATCCATTGAGATCGATGCCCAGCTATCTATCTTAATGCAACTTCTCAGTATGTTTTGAGATGATGGTGCATATTGCTCCATCGCTCACCTCCTGGAATATTTATTCTTATGAATACAAATACAGTACACATATATAGTTGAGTTGTATTTTCATTGTAATGAATGGTAGTGTTTTTATGGGGAAAGCATAATTTGTCACACAGCTAACTTCATAGTGTATTAAGGGAGTTCATGGGTCTTTTACTCATCAGAAAGGAACAAAACCCTAGAGAATGTTGGAGATGAAATCTCAAGGCAGGTAGAATTGTAAGCATCTTCCACAGTCCTGTGGGAAGAAGTTGCTGATTTGGCAGGTGGGAAATCTTGTTAATTAAAGTAAAATGACAGGGCCTTCCCAAGGCATTTGCAATTAGGTCCCAAGCCATTCACCTAATCTCCAGCATAAAGGGGTTATGTTTCCTTTTATGAAATATCTCATTTATGTGCTCCTTCCCCTCTTCCTTCTCAGGTCATAGTTAATCCTCAGTTTATTATGGACACACACACTGATCTCAACATCAAGCTTTTGAAGAAGTGAAAGAGAAATATGTTGAATCGGACAATACAAAATTGTTGTTGTTATGTGACATTGAGTTGGTTCTGACTTTTAGTGACCCGATATAAGGTTTCTAAGGAGTGGCTGGTGAGCTTGAACAGCCAATCTTGTGCTTCAAACTGACCTAGCAGACCAGCACATTAACCCATAACAACCTCAGGACTCCGATATAAAATTAGATATGTGCATTTTCTTTCCTTAGAATTGATAGTGTCTTCTTGTGAGAAAAGTGGCCATGCACCAAAAAGAATTTTGGAAGCTTCAGCACGTCCAAGATTGGCTGGATTTGCATAACATTAAGGGGTTATCAACTTGCTAGAATAATCACCTAAGATTTTCTAATTTCTGGAAAATTCCAAATAATTCTATGCATCATGAAATTTTAATTATTGGACACAGATGATTAAGTTGGGTTTTGGGTCTAGAGACCCAGATCCTTAGAAGCTTTCGAAGTAGTCCATAAACAGGATTTTATTATTGTTAATATCACTGTTAATATGCTGCTCATATATGGAATCATAGTAATGCAGTGGGTTACAAGTTGGGCTGCAAGCAGAAGGTCAGCAGTTCCAATCTACCAGCCATTCCAATGGAGAAAGATGAGGCTTTCTGCCCCATAGAGATTTGCTGCCTCATAAACACTATGGAATCCTGTCATGGGATAAAACATTGGATGATAAGGTCGGCAGTTCAAACTCACCAGCTATAAACCCTATACACGGTCGCTATGAATCAGAACTCACTTAATGGCTCTTAACAACAACAACAAACACTATACAGGGTCACCATGAGTTGGAACTGACTTGTCAGCACACAATCAAGCCACAATGCATGAATAAAATCAAGCATATTTCAGCTGACATTTCCCCCCTCTTTTTTAGTCTCTTTTATATATTAAGCTAATTTTTTTCTCTTTCTTTTACTCCATTTCCTTCATTTCCTTTTCAATATACTCTTTCTCCTCATAGCTATTCTCCTCATTATCTTCTTATTTTCTCCCCATGAATTGTTTTAATATTACCAACAGAAAGTAGACAAAACATTTGAGAATTAGTTTGTCCAGTGAACAAATACTTTCTTCATTCTGATGAGCTATTTTTGCAAAAGTGAGTAAGTGCTGTTGTTGTTAGGTGCAGTAGCATCTGTTCCAACAAATAGTGACCTTATGAACAATAGAAAGAAACACTCCCTGGTCCTTTGCCATCCCTACAATTGTTGCTATGCTTAGCTGATTGCTGCTGATACTGTGCCAAACCATTTTGTTGGAGGTTTTCCTCTTTTTTTGCTGACCCTCCACTTTACCAAGCATGATGTCCTTCTCTAGGGACAGTTCCCTCTTGACAATACGACCAAAGTATAGGATACAAAGCCATAATGGTCTCTAAGGAGCATTCTGGCTATACTTCTTCCTACACAAATTCGTTTGTTGCTCTGGAAGACAATGGTACTTTTAACATTCTACTCAAACACAATAGCTCAAATGCATTGATTCTTCTAAAGTCTTCCTTCTTCATTGACCAACTTTCAAATGCATATGAGATTATTGAAAATACCATGGCTTGGTTCAGGTGCACCTTAGTCCTTCAGACTGGCACCTTTTTTCTTGAGCACTTTAATGAGGTCTTGTGCAGAAGATTTGGCAAATGCAATAACTCATTTGGTTGCTTGACTGTTAGTTCAATGAGTGTTGAGAGTGGATCTGAGCAAAATGAAGTCTTTGACAATTTCAAACTTTTCTGCATATATCATGATGTTATTTATTGGTCTAGTGGTCAGGGTTTTGTTTTCTTTACACTGAGGTGCAACTCATACTGAAGGTCGTGATCTTTGATTTTTATCAGTAAATATTTTAAGTCCTCTTCATTTTAGAAGCAGTTTGTGCCATCTGCATATCACAGGGTGTTAATTTATCTTCCTTCAGTCCAGAAGTCACATTCCTCTTCATATAATTCAGCTACTTCTATTATTTGCCCAGTGTACAGATTGAATAATTATAATGAAAAAAATACAACTATGGAGCACACTTTTTCTCATTTAAAATCATAAAGTGTCCTATTGTTCTGTTTGAACTACAATCTCTTGGTCTATGTATAGGTTTCTCATGAGCACAGTTAAGTGTTTTGCAATACTCATTCTTAACAATATTGTCCATAGTATCTCATGATTCACAGTTGAAAAAATTTGCATAGTCAATTAAATATCGTTCTGGTATTCTCTGCTTTCAGCCAAGATCTATCTGACATCATTTTCTTCTGAATCCAGCTTGAACCTCTGGAAGTTCCTTGACAATGTAATATTGCAGTTGTTTTTAATTATCTTTACAAAAGTTTTACTTGCATGTGATAATAATGATATGTCTGATGATTTTTGTATTCTGTTGGATAAACATTTTTGGATCTTTCCCAAACAGTTACCCAGATAGCTGTCTACCATGTTTGATGGTATAGATGAGTGAGTGCCTCCAAAAGCTGCATCAGTTTGTTGAACGTTTTCAATCTGTGTTCCATTAATTCCCAGAGTCTTGTTCTTTGACACTGTCTTCAATGCACCTTGGACTACTTCACTATCATTCGTTCTTGATTATATGCTTCTCTCGAAATGGTTGAACATCAACCATTTCCTTTTGTTACAGTGACTCTGTGTATTCCTTCCATCTTCTTTTGATACTTTATGCATCATTCAATATTTTTCCCATAGAATCCTTCAATATTGCAAGTTGGGGACTAAATTTTTCTTCAATTTTTCAGCTTGAAAAATGCTGAGCACTTTTGGTTTTCTAACTCCAGATCTATTATAATATTTGACTTTGTCTTCTGGAATGTTCTGTTCAGCTCTTTTGTTTCCTCATTTCTTCCATTTACACCTCTATACAAGTTCAGAGCAAGTTTCATCTTCTTTTTGTTTTTTTCCTTCTTTTTGTCTTCTCAATGACCTTTTGCTCTCTTCCTATATTTAAAATATCAGCAGGATCACTCAAGGTGAACAGGTTTCAGCTGTTTCCAGTCTAAGATAGAATAGGAAAAAGGAAAGGAGTCTACTTATGAATATTAAGCCACTGAAAACTTTACGAACAACATTGGAAAACTGTCATGCCATCAAGTTGACACTGACTCATAGTGACCCTATGCACACCAAAAAAAAAACAATGTCTGGTCCTGCACCAACCTCATGACCATTGCTGTGTTTCAGCACATTGCTGCTGCCACTGTGCAAATCCATCTAGTTGGGGGTCTTCCTCTTTTTCTCTGATCCTCCTTTTACCAAACATGATATCCTTCTCCAATGACTGATCACTCCTGATAATATGTCTGAAGTATGAGATATGCAGTTTGGCCATTCTGGCTTCCAAGGAGCACTCTGGCTGTACTTCCAACACAGATCTCTTTGTTCTCTTGACAGTCCATGGCATTTTTAATATTCTCCTCCAGCACCATAACACAAATTCATCAGTTCTTCCTTATTCACTGTTCAACTTTCGCATGCATATGAATCTATTGAAAAGACCATCACTTGGGTCAGTTGCATCGTGGTCCTTAAACTGACAACTTTGCTCTTCAATACATAAAAGAGGCCATGTGCAGCAGATTTGCCTAATGCAATACGTAGTTTGATTTCTTGACTGCTGCTTTCATGAGTTTTTATGGTTGATCTGAGAAAAATGAAGTAATTGACAACTTCAATCTTTTCTCCATTT
>NW_006408797.1:2661174-2662216 GCF_000296735.1 Chrysochloris asiatica | reverse complement strand
CATTTAAGACAGTCTATTTTATCCTGTAATCTCTCTGACTTTCTCACTACCTAGATCTCTGTTCCTATGTGTCTACCTTCTTTCACATTGTAATTGTTTTGATCATAGACTGACCTCCCAGATCATCTGTTCTTATAATTTTATTCTGTTCTTGACTCTTCCATTTGTTGATTGAGTTCAGGGTGATGCTGCCACGTATATCAACCTCTAGTTGTTATCTATTTTTGCTTGGTCTCACTCCAAAGAACTTTCTTTAGGATGTTTTTCATTGTAGGGTTGGCTTTGGCACAATCCCTTAGCTTCTATTTATCCTGGAATGTTTTGATTGCACCATTGTATTTGATTGACAGCTTTGCTGGGTATAGGATTCTTGGTTGGCAGTTTTTATCTTTCAGGGTTTATTATATATCTCCCCATTGCCTTCTTGCCTGCATGTTTTCTGTTGAGAGATCAGAGCTTAATCTGATTTACTTGCTTTTGTATGTTATACTTCTCTTTTCTCTAGCTGCTTTCAGGATCCTGTCTTAATCTTTGATTTTGGAGAGCTTGATTACTATATGTCGTGGTGATTTTCTTTTAGGGTCTATTCTTCCTAGGGTTCATTGAGCTTCTTGAATGCTTATCTTTTCACTTTTCAGGATGTTAGGGAAATTTTCTTCCAGAAGCTCTTCAACTATCTCTTCTGTGGACTTGTGGTGTGATTCTTTCTGTTCTGGGATGCTGATAATTCTTAAGTTATTCTTCTTTGTGTTGCCCAACATGAATCTTAGACCTTATTCAGCTTTTTAAAAATCCATTTTTGTGCTTGCTTTTCTATCTTAGTAGTGTTGAGAGATTTATCTTCTAGCTTGATAGTTCTGGCTTCTGTCTCTTCAATTTTACTCCTTTGCCCTTTCAGTGTATTATCCATTTCTGATATTCTCTTATGGATCATTTGGACCTCTTTCTGTAGGTTTTGAATTGTTTCCAATGCTGTGTCTATCTTATTTGATTGTTCCTGTAGCACTTTCCTGACTTCTTTCTTATTTTACTTAATGGCATC
>NW_006408797.1:2653059-2659784 GCF_000296735.1 Chrysochloris asiatica | reverse complement strand
ATAATAGACATTGAATTATTTTCAATAGTTAATGGAAAACATTTAAAAAGGTGAACAGACCACATGAACATGTTTGTGTGATGTTTTCATATGAATATGATTTGAAGGAGAAGGAGATTGGACAGTCAGGATAAAGAACAATGAAAGTTTAAAATTTATGGAAATGATGATTGTGGAAAGGAGAGAATATGTTGAGAAACACTCATAATGTAAATTTGTCTGGTAAGAATAGCTGATCGAATATAGAAGAAATAAATAAAAAGTAACCTTAAAATTATAAACCTAGATGTTCTTGGGAATCAAATCATAATGAAAGAAATAATAAAATAGTACTTAGTTAGTTTTGGGAATCTTGAATTGCAAGTATTTGCAGGATATCTGGTGAAAGTGTTTATCAAGTTGTTGGAAATATATAAAAGAACTCAGAAAAGGCCAGAGAAAATAATATGTTAATTTGAAACTGTCTGCATAAAGAATATGGCTTAAACATATGGGAATGGTTCATTGACTCTTCTACCACCTTATGTTTGAAGCAAATAATTTATTTCAGTAGAATGGCTTTCATAGATACATTTGGAGAAACAATAAGCATTTGGTAGTGAATAGATGGAAGCTTACCTTATATTCATCTTCCTAAGAATTCCAGTCACTCTTCAAGACAACCAGCTGTGATTGCTCATTCCAGTTTTGACTGAGTATCTGCCAGGCATTAGAGTAGAACAAAGGAGAAGACATTCAGACTATTTTTTCTCTCTAGGAAAGACTGTTTTCTCCAGGCTGATGATGTTTCTTATGATTTAGTGGAACATAAAATGAAGTTAAAATGCATTAATCAATTTGATAACAATGAAGAAACAAATGATTTATTGCCTTTATTTCATTTTTTGTTTATTTGATACATTAAAACTTCACACTGACCTGACAGGGATTCTAGAATTTTTCACTGTTTTTCTAGCATCACAACAACACTGAAACTCAGCTTGGCTCCTCTGTTATGCGTCTGATTCTGTCTGCTGTTATTCTCTCTTCTGTCACTCCACTCCTACTGTCTTTATTTGCTGTCTTCTGCATCATTCAATATTTTCCCCAAAGAATCCTTCAATATTGCAAGTCAAGGATTACATTTTTTCTTCAGTTCTTTCAGCTTGAGAAATACTGAGTGTGTTCTTTCCTTTTGTCCACGTCTTTGAACATTTCATTATACTACTTGACTTGACTCCTCAAGCTGCCCTTTGAAATTTTCTGTTCAACTTTTTGCCATTTTATTTCTTCCATTTGATTTAGCATCTACACTGAAAAACAAGTTTCAGAGTTTCTTCTGACATCCATTCTAGTCTTTTCTTTCTTTCTTTTCCTCTTATTGGTTCTTTGCTTTCTTCCGGTATGATATCATTGATGTCATACCAGGACTCTTCTGGTCTTTAGTAATTAGTGTCAAATGCATCAAATCTGTTCATAACCACCCAGTGTAGGTTTTTTCAAGAGCAGCTGATGGGTTTGAGTCAGAAGCAACTCAATGTCACCTAACAACAAAAACAACAGGTCCAAGGAGAGATGGGACACTCATCCAAACCAACTCTCATTAGATATGTTTTGGGGATATGGCGAAGGATAGATGGAGTAATATGTTATTATGGGTTTTGTGTCAACATAATTATGCCAGGATTTTCAGTGGTTTGTCAGTAGAGATTTAGTCATATCCCATGATTAGATTTAATATAATGTAGTCAACTTTGATGAGGTTTGCTATGAACACTCAATCATTAGTAGGGAAACTTCCTCTGACATGTGACCTATTTCCAATATATTGAACATATACACAAAGTTTCCCTGTTCTCTGCTGGATATAAATCTAACATCTGCCTCATCCTCTGATGTCTGGTTCTTTGGACTTGAGCCAGTGTCCTTAGCTATTACCTGCCAAGCCTGCCTTCTTATCTGTTTGTTGTACCTTCCTGCCTGCCTGCTGTCAGACCTGTTGATCTTTGTTCATCAGCCCTGCAACTAAGTGAGTGAGAAGCCTGACCTTTCACTCATGGACTTGGAACTTATTGAAAGTGCCATGGGCTGCCAAAAGAATCAACAGATCTGTGTTGGAAGAAGTGCACCCAGAATGCTCCTTGAAGGCCAGGATGGCCAAACTTTGTCTCTCATACTTAGGACATATTGTCAGGAGGGTCCAGTTGTTGGAAAAGGATATCATGTTTGGTAGGGTGGAGGGTCAGAGAAAAAGGGAAATACACCCAGCAAGATGGATTGGCAAAATGGCAGCATCAATGGGCTGAAGCAGGCAACAATAGTGAGGTTGGCCCAGGATTGGGCAGTGTTTTGTTCTGCTGTGCATAAGGTTGCTATGAGTTGATACTGACTCTATGGCACCTAACAAAAACAACAACAACAACACAACTGTGTGAGCCAATTCCTTGATATAAACTTCTCTTAAACTGCACTGGTTTTGCTTCTCAAGAGATCCCAGGTGCACTAGCAAAGGCACTAGCAAAGGATAAAGCTCCAGGAATTGGTGGAATATAAATTGAAATCTTTCAACAAACTGATATGGCACTGGAGACACTCACTCATCTATGTCAAGAAATTTGAAAGACAGCTACCAGGCCAACTGATTGGAAGAGATCCATATTTGTGCCCATCCCAATGACAGATGACCAAACAGAATGCAGAAATCATTGGACAATGTCATTAATATTACATGAAACTAAAATTTTGCTAAATATGCTTTAAAAATGGCTGTAAAAGTACATTGACAGGGAACTGCCTGAGGTTCAAACCAAATTCAGAAGAAGACATGGGACAATGGTTATAATTGCTGATGTCAGATAATTGTTGGTTGAAAGCAGAGAATACCAGAAATATGTTTACCTGTGCTTTATTGACTACATAAAGGCTTTTGATTATGTGGGTCATGAAAAGCTATGGACAACATGGCAGAGAATGAGTTTTCTGGAACACTTAATAGTGTTCATGAGGAAGCTGTACATAGACCAAGAGGCAGTCATTTGAACAAAACAAGGAAACACTGAATGGTTTAAAATTAGGAAAGGTGTGAGCCAATGTTATATTCTTTCACCATACATATTCAATCTATATGATGAACAAATAATTTGAGAAACTAGGTAATATAAAGAAAAATGTGGCATCAGGGCTGAAGGAAAACTCATTAACAACTTGCAATATGCAGATGATTCAACTTTGCTTGCTGAAAATGAAGAGGACTTAAAATATTTACTGATGACAATTATAAACTAGAGTCTTCAGTATGGGTTGTACTTCAATGTAAAGAAAATAAAAATCCTCACAACTGTAACACTAAATAATATCAAGATAAATAGGGAAAAAGATGAAGTTGTCAAACACTTCATTTTGCTCGGCTCAGCTATCAACACTTATGGAAACAGTGGTCAAGAAATCAGTAGATGTATTGCATTAGACAAATCTGCTGCACAAGACCTCTTTAAAGTCTTCAAGAGCTACGATGTCAGTTTGAGGACTAAGGTGTGCCTAAACCAAGAGATGGTATTTTCAATAACCTTATATGAATGCGAAAGTTGTACAATGAATAAAAACTGTAGAAAAATATGAAAAGTACCATGGACTGCCAAAAAACCCAGACAAATCTGTGTTGGAATAAATATAGAGCCAGAATGCTCTTTGGAAGCTAGGATGGCCAGACTTCATCTCTCATACTTAGCACATATTATCAAGAGTTACCAGTCTCTGGTAATCCTCAATAAAGGCAACAAGAGCTAAAAGAAATTTATCTCCATAGCTGTTGTTTCTCTGGAAAAAAAAAAGGTCACATTTATCAACTTTATTTATTAACTATTATATTATCACATGGTATGGCACTGTAGGATTAAAACTGGACTATGAACCACAAGGCCATCATTTCCTTGGAAACCCTATACAGGGTCATTATGAGCCAGAAGTAACTCAATGGCACTTAAAAACAATTAGTATCAAAAACTTTGCTAGGCATTATGACCAAAATTTTTACAAAAGGTATGTCAGTTAAAATAAGATTCTTATGTTAGACTATACAGATATGTGCAGGTTTAATATAGGAAGTCAGGGAAAACCACTCTGAGGAAGTTTCATTTGAGCTGAAATCCAAAGACATGTCTTATCCATGTCATGGTAGGATAAAAATGTTTTCTCAGAAAAAGAATAATATATGGGGAAATTTAGAAGCTTGAATGAGTTTAGTGTATTAGTATGTACTGATAGAAGGTCTGTTTGGTTGTAGCTTGTAAGATATGGGAGAGAGTGGTGAAGAGATGGGACTGGAAAATATCTTTGGGTTCTCTGGAGAACAGTCTGAGCCAAAAAATTGGGAGACGATTCTAGGAAGCAGGAGTGATAGAGTGAGGAGAATGAGATAGGAGAATGTTAAAATGTCAATTTAGGATTGTCTTATCAAATTTTCTTCTATGCACAACTGTAACTTTAGTTTTTTGACACTCCATAGGCTAAATACTAGACTTCTAACATCAAGACTGGCATTTTAAACTAAATCTCAGAAAACCTATACAGGATCTCTATGAGTTGGAACAAACTAGATGACACACAACAACAAAACAACAACAACAAGAAGAGAGGGTAGCAGGACTTCACTCACTTATTATGGACATAGTATCAGAAAGGACCAATTCTTGGAAAAGGACATCATGGTTGATAAAGTAGAGGGTCAGAAAAAAAGAGGAAGACTGTCAGTGAGATTGAGTGGCACAATGGCTGCAACAATGGGCTCAAATGTGGCAGCAGTTATGAGGATGGCTAGGACTGGGCAATATTTTATTCTGTTGTGCATAGGATCACTGTGAGTCACAACAGACTTGGTGACACTTGACAACAAGAAGTATTTAAGATACCTTCCAGAGTTATCCAACTGAAGGACAGTAAAAAGAAGCATTTATCCATTAGTCAATGGTTGTTCACAAGAATGTTTACTTGCGGAGTTGAACCCCCACACCAAGTCCAGGACCTCTAATCAAGTAGAACTTAAGTTTGGAGTTATGGGAAACATAAATTCTTCAGCAGCTATCCTATCCTATCCTATTGTGTTATTGATTCAGTACATGCACCATATCCTACAGAGCACTCCAACTCTGTGTGATGTTGTTTTTGAACTTGTACTCTATGAGCTTTTAATAAGCATTTCAATGTTCTGTTAGGTTGGAGCTTTCAGGGTCATGTGCTACAGGATTAGTGGATGGCACACTTCCAGCACCATAATATAGATTTATTTTTCATAGGGAATGTTGATATGAGATTTCATGCCTATAAACCAAGTGCACTTACTCCTCACTTATCTATTGTCTTATCCATCTAGTGAATGGAACTACCCACAAGTGGGTGGTTTTGACAAACAGAATTTTATTCTCCCACAGTTAAAAGTTGTTGTGTCTTAATTTACCCAGATAACCACTCAAGACTCTCAGGGTCAATAAGGAAGCCTTTATTAGCTGGCCAGCGACTATAGCCTCCCTAAAAGTGGGAAAAACTGCAGCCCAGACCCAGTTTTTCAAAGAATATTTATACATAGGCAGTCTGACATTATCTTGTACAAACCAAGGGTATGATTTATGCATGAGCTGTTAGGGTGGGGGCTAGGAGTACATCAGCCGGAGCAGTTAGTTTTCAAGATTAACTTTGGCTGGGGTTAGCCTTGGCCACTGGCATAGTATCCTGTGAGTCAGGCAGGCCCACTCAGATGTGAGGAATTTGCATAAGCAGTGGTACAGAAGCCAAGTTTAGCCAGAGTTAAGGGGGAAGGGGATTTCTGCATCCAGAGGAGTAGTTGATGCTAAAAGTTTTCCACTTCAGCCTGATCCTTTCTTAAAAATTAGTTACTATAGGGCAATTGGGCCTTACAAAGGTGAAGTCCATTTTCAGAGTGCTGGTTCTGGAGAAAGGCCCTTGTCTCCTTTCAGCATCTGTAGACCCAGCATTCCTTGGAGATCTCCATGTGTCTTGGCATAAAAATTTCCCTGGATCTAAGAGTTTCACAGTGTAGGGACCCCAGGTCCAAAGAATTCACTCCACCCTCAGTCCTTCTTTCTTGGTGACAATAAGTTCCTATGTACCCTTCTTACCTGTTTAATCTCTTTATATATATAGATCCACTCAAGATACAACCTAACCTTATAGATTGCATCAGGCCTCAGAACTGAGGATTTAGGTGTGGTGCTGTAGGATAAGTACTGACTGCTAACTGTAAGGCCTGCAGCTCAAATCTCCCAGTCTCTCTTGGAAGCCTTACACAGGATCTATACGTCAGACCCTATGCTATGGCAATCAACAAGAACAAGACTAATTGCATCAGATTCACACTAATCACATCGTGGAGGTGGTGATTGTATTAGCTCTTTTCATGGGGGATTGTTGTTGTTGTGCATTGTGGAGTCAGTTCTGACTCACAAGCAACCCTGTATAAAATTTCCAAGAAGTGATTGATGGGTTTGAACCACACATCTTGTAGTTAGTAGTCAAGCGCTTATCCTATAGCACCACATCAGAACTCCTCATGAGGAATTGTTGTTGTTGTTGTTGTTAAGTGCTGTTCAGTCAGTTCCGATTCATAGTGACTCTGTATAGTTTCTGAATAGTGGATGGTGGGTTTGAACTGCTGACCTTATTGCTAGCAATCCAGTGCTTATCCAAAGAACCATACCAGGACTCATGGGAGTTACTACCTATTAAATGTCAAA
>NW_006408797.1:2651096-2652256 GCF_000296735.1 Chrysochloris asiatica | reverse complement strand
TTTTTGCACTGAAGAAAGGAAAACTAAAAGCAAACACTTTAACTAAAGCTGTCAATTTAATAAAGCTGATATTGTGACCAGAGGTGCTATGGTCTGATAAACTAATTTACTATTAAGTAATTTGTAAATTGATAATTAATTAGTAAATTGATATACCAATTTGCTATCAAGTAGCTAATTGATAACACTGAGGGCTCAGCATTGGTGTCTATTGTTGACATTACAACTAATTAGCAGAATATCAGTTTTGGTTCAAGAGTACCTATGCTATTGGCTCTCTGCATAGTCTGCTTCTCTACATCTATAATTACTCTGTTCAGTCTTATTGCACAAGCAATGGGGTGGCCAGAAAATGGCTATTGTTGTTGTTAGATGCCATTAAGTCGGTACAGCCTCATAGCGACCCTATGTACAACAGATTGAACCACTGCCTGGTCCTGTACCAACAATTGTTGCTACACCTGAACCCATCACTGCCGACACTGTGCCAGTCCATATCATTAGCGGTCTTCCTCTTTTTCTCCATCCTTCCACTTTACCAAACATGTTATCCTTCTCCAGTGACTGGTCACTCCTGATAATAGTATGTTCAAAGTAGGAGAGACAAAGTCTGGCAATTCTGCTTATCAAGGAGAACTCTGGCTGTACTACTTCCAACACAGATCTGTTTGTTCTTATGACAGTCCATGGTACTTTCAATATTATCCTCCAACACCATAACTCAAATGTGTCAATTCTTCTGTGGTCTTCCTTATTCACTGCCAAACTTTTGAATGCATATGAAAATACCATTGTTTGGGTCAGGCTCACCTTAGTCCTCAAAGTGACATCTTTGCTCGTCAACACTTAAAGAGGTCATGTGCAGCAGATTTGTCTAATGCAACACTTTGTTTGATTTCTTGACTGCTGCTTCCATGAGTTTTCATGGTTGAACAGAGCAAAATGAAATTTTTGACACCTTCAATCTTTTCTCCATTTATATGGATGTTGTTTATTGTTCCATTGGTGAAGATTTTTTTTTTTTTTAACATTGATTTGCAACCCATACCGAAGTGTTTGATGGTCATCAGTAAATATTGTAAGTCCTCTTCACTTTCAGCAAGCAAGGTGGTATCATCTGTGTATGTCAGGTTGTTAATGAGTCTTCCTTCAATCCTGAT
>NW_006408797.1:2635824-2636446 GCF_000296735.1 Chrysochloris asiatica | reverse complement strand
AATCTGTACCTGGACCAAGAAGCAGTTGTTCGAACAGAGCATGGGAACATTGAATGTTTTTAAATTGGGAAAGGTGTGTGACAAGGCTGTGGTCTTTCACCATTCTTGTTCAACCTGTATGCTGAGCAAATGATCTGAGAAGCTGGGTTCTATGAAGAAAAACATGACATTAGGACTAGAGGAAGACTCATTAACAACATGCGATATGCAGATGATACAACCTTGCTTGCTGAAAGTGAAGAGGACTTAAAATATTTACTGATGAAGATCAAAGAGCACAGCCTTTGGTTTGGATTGCATCTCAATGTCAAGAAAACAAAAATCCTTACCACTGGACCAATAAACAACATTCTTATAAACAGAGAAAAGATTGAAGTTGTCAAGGACTTCATTCTTCTTGGATCAACTCTCAACACTCATGGAAGCAGCAGTCAAGAGATCAGACGATGTATTTCATTGGCAAATCTGCTACACAGGAACTTTTTTAAGTGTTGAAGAGCAAAGATGTCAGCTTGAGGACTAAGGTACGCCTGACCCAAGCCATGGCATTTTCAATAACCTCATATGGATGTGAAAGCTGGACAGTGAGTAAGGAAGATCATAGAAAAATTGATGCCTTTGA
>NW_006408797.1:2541962-2635169 GCF_000296735.1 Chrysochloris asiatica | reverse complement strand
GATGTATTGCACTGGGCCAACCTGCTGCTAAAACCTCATTAAATAGTTAAAAAACTAACATATCACTTTGAGGACTAAGGCGTACCTACTCAAGCTGTGTGGTATTCAATCACCTCATATGCATGCAAAAGCTGGACAATGAATAAGGAAGATTGAGAATAATTGATACATTTAAATTATGATGCTGGTGTACTGTGTTGAATATACCATGGACTGTCAGAAGAGTGAACAACTCTATGTTGGAAGAAGTACAATCAGAATGCTGCTTAGAAGCAAGGATGGCAAGACTTTGTCTCATATACTTTGGATATGTTATCAAGAGGGGCCAGTGAAGGACATGATGCTTGGTAAAGTAAAAAGCCAGCAAAGAAGAGAAATGCCCTCAATGAGATAGATTGACACAGTGACTGCAATAATGGATTCAAAATAACAATAATTGTGGTAATGGCAAAGGACCGAGCAGTGTTTCGTTCTGTTGTATCTAAGATCACTATAACTTGGAATGGACTCTGTGGTGTTTAGCAACCACAGCAACAAAATTCTACACGTTTTTTTCTTTTTTCTTAATAGACTATGAAAATTCTACTAGTGCTTCTAAATCTTTTGAAAAAGTCATGTCCAATGAAAGAACAAAAATGTTTAGAGTCAAAGTCTATTTTCCAATTGAGATATTCTTTTTCTCCAACTGTTTATCTAAAGTATGTTCATCTGTGTTTTGATTTACCCAACCGTGACAATTCTCATTGATTATGGAAGGAATTCAACAGAATATTTTAAAATTAATGAATAGATTAAGTCATGATCAATCAGGCTACTTTTAGAGTGAGAGAAAAACAAAAGTTATTTGTTCTTCAGATACTGTATGTTGGCCTAAAGGTAGACAAGTGAAACTCAATCCTCAGAACCAGGCAATAAAGGAACCCTAGAAAGGAGTTCATACTTTATAATAAAAATATATCCTATGCCCTTGTTTATACATGGTGGTGGTGGTGGTGGTGATACGCCATGGATTTGGTTCTGACTCATAGCGACCCTGCATAGGGTTTCCAAAGCTGTAAATCTTTACAGGAGCAGAAAGTCTCACCTTTCTCCCACAGAACTGCTGGTAGTTTTGAACTGCTAACCGTAAGGTTAGCAGCCTGACTCATAACCGCTACGCTTTATATATAGTGTAGTAAAACTGAGCAGCTTGAGTAACTTGAATAAAAGTATATGTAATTTCCAAATTTGGATCACTCAGATCCCAGCATTGATTTTCCTTATGTCAAGCTTCTAAACTGGAACTATATAATCACCAAGCTCCAAAAAAAAAAAAAAATCCTGCATATATAAATTGGAGAACATTTCTTTGGGGAGTGGAGTTGAAAGCATAAATGGGTGGGTGGCTGGATTGTGGGGATGGTGAATGTGAGTATTATGCAAATTGACCTTTCTCTGAAGTTCAAAGTTTGGTAACTTGCTTGTCCCTAGTATCCTAGTATAGCACTGTAGGATAAGAACTGGACCTCAACATCGGTTTGAACTGCAAAGTTGGCAGTTCAAATCCACCAGCCAATCATTGGAAACACTTAAGACACTTGAAACAATAATAATAACAACAATTTATTTTGTCATTGATACCATACAGTCACAATTTTGAAGCATGCACACCATACAGCCACAATTATAGTATTTGGAAACCTTTGCGTGTTTACCAGGGTGAGGAACATCTTGTGTGCATCTGGGTGGTTTTATACATTTTTGTTTAATTTCTGTTTTTTACCATTGTAGTTTTAGGTACAAGTTAATTGAAGTCTGGGGACTGTGTTCCCCTAGGTCATTCACTAAAAAAGTCTCCAAAACCTGTTAAGAAATTGCTAAGCAATCTGCCAAATTATATTTTAGCTGATATTTAATCTCCATGTATGATAGAATAGAAATCACTGGATTGCGTCTCAAAATGTATGATTTTCCATAAACTCCATGCCAACTGCATTAATTTTTTATGAAAAAAAGATGCAATGATTGCATAATGAGAAGCTACATTTTACTGTAGAAAATCTAGAAGATGTCAGAAATTCCATGCAGAGGTAACTGGAAATAAATTGAATTTAAGATAGATACTAAACTAAAATATTCTGAAACTTGACTGCTAATGGAATTTCTGTGGAGACTATGTATGCTTAGTGTGAAATCTAACAATTAGCAGGTTTTAATGACTAATAATTGTCAGGTTTTGGTGGCTGTGCTTGTTACAGGAAATAAAAATCTGTGATAGTATTAGATGTGTAGTCTGCCTAGGGTTCAGAGGAAAGCTGTATAAAATCATAATATTTGTGTTTGACTATTTGCATGAGTTATACCTAACATAATTATTATATATGTAACTGAAAAATGGTGGCATAAATAGTTTCGTCTGGTGATAATCAGCCTAAACATGGTGCAGATATATATCACTTACTGTATTAAATGAAATGTCAGAGAATGAGAATCATCACATCTTTGGAATCAAATATGCTACATTCAAGGATTAGTCTAAGCAAACAATAACATAGTTTAATCCCTTAATTCTTCTGATTACTTATAAAAAAACTGCTTTTTTATTGATGTATAATTTTATTTCAAACCACCTTGCAGATACTCACATAGACACAATCTCAAATTAAACTAACAATACAGGCATGTAATGTTCCAAAAATTATATAAATACCATAGTTTTAAAAAATTTCAAAAGGGCAATAACGATCTAAAGGCTAACTACTATAATACTGTCACTCTTCACTATGAGTAGCGCTGTTTTCTTCTGTACTAAAGAAACACTAAATAAAGAGCTCTGGTAGCGTAGTGGTTACGAATCGGGTTGCGAACGGCAAGGTCAACAGTTCGAAACTACCAGCTGTTCTGTGGGAGAAAGATGAGGCGTTCTGCTCCCGTAAAGATTTACAGCCTTGGAAACCTTGTACAAGGTCGCTATGAGTCAGAAACGACTCCACGGCACATAACAACAACAAAGAAATAATGGAAACCTGCTCAAATTTGACTCTCAATAAATGCCTTTTCCATTGGGTCAATTTGAATTATAAAATGGTTTCATTGTTGTAAGAATAATTTAGTACATAATTCAGATATAGTTACTGTCAATTGACTTTCACATTCAAAGAATATTTCCTTAGTCTGGTTCTGTCTTGATTCATTGTTCTTACTTCCTAAAAAATTAACACACAGTTTTTTAAGAAAACTGGTTATTAATTAATAAATATTCACAAAGTATCAAATAAATCTGTAAGTATTTACAAAAGTGATTATTATAAAAATTAAAATATGAATGAATTAAACATTTGGATATTTTCTTTAGTTTTGACGTCTTACTCCAGAGTTATTAAAATTCAGCACCTTTCTGTGAGTTTTTAACTTGTTTGACACATGAAGTCTCAAAATTATAAACATCCCCCTGAGAAATATTCATGGTTTATATGATGGAAGGATGGACTATAAACCTAGAGAAAGTGTAGAACAGGGAAGCTATAATGATATTGATGATCATTATGACAGTGGGCAAGATTTGAGCACACAGAAAGTGCCACACCTCATTTGTTTGTCACACTCACCTTATGGGGAAGGTCTTTCATTATCCTTATTCTGGAAGAGCTATCATGTATTTTCAGCAGACAGATTAATTCAACATAAAATATCGATATACTCATTTCAGTAGACACAATAGATTGTTCATCTTAGTGAAGGGAAGGGCAGACCAAGCAATATGCATAATATAAATATGTAAGTAAGAATTCTATGAGGTAATGCAGGACTGAGATGATTGCAAATTTTTAGGGTAATATGGCCTAAATGGGTTATGCCAATTGTTTCTTACTTTTATTATGTGACCCTCACCATCTGTTGACCTATGTTTTTAATTATGTCAGATCTTTTAGTGCTTTTGTTCTTCACATTTCCATGAGATTCTATGCGCTAAGACACAGCTCAAATTAATTTTACCTAATCCTCCAGCTGTCTTTTACAGACGTTAGCTCTCTCCTCTGTGTTAACATAAGTAGCTTTTACAATAGCACTAATTTCTCCCCACTCTAACTGAAATATATGAACGATTCCAGATCTCAATTCAGAGGTTACTGAATACATAGGTTGTATTCTAATTCATTGTTGTTCTGTTTACGCACCTGATACAATATTTTGAAACATAGTGAACATTCAGACTACAGAATGAAAATGAATCGATTGCAAATGTTTTCAAGAACTATTTTAAATATCTCTTTTCTAAAGTAATGTGAATATAACTTTCAGTGAGATTAGTGCTTAATGCTCACTAATCATAGAATTAGATTAATAATTAGATCTGTGTTTTACATTTTTTACATATTAATGATGAAAGCAATAACTATTCTTGACAGCTTATTTTCCTTCCACAAAATAATTTGTAAATACAACTAAATCAACTTAAATCAGAGGATGACATTGCTTTACAATATACATTTTTCTGCTTCAACAATTTGCTGTTGTTAAGTGCCGTCAAGTTGGTTCCAACCATAGCAACCCTGCATAGGGTTTCCAAGGAACTGTTGGTAAGCTTGAACCACCAACTTTATAGTTCAAACTGACTTTGCAGTCCAGTGCGTTAACCCACAGAATTTCCAGGTATTTTGACATAAGTGTTGCATCAATACATTTCAGTGAGTAAACTCCAGTGCATAAAGAAACATCCACATTTGCAGTAGTTGTTTGACTCAGAATTGAATGAATATTCAATTTTTCAATACGGTAACATGGGTAAAATCTTTAGCTGTCATCAGGAACATAATTCCATTGTGGTTTCTTGTCATATAGTCTACCTGAGAATGTACATTGATGAACTCCACAGAGTTGATTCGTTAAACCTTTTAATCAATAAATACTTATTTGAAGATACTCTTATCAAGTTATTATGCTGGTGTTATAGGGATATAGATAAGTAAAATGCAAGCATAGCACTCAAATAATAAAAAATTTATTTGTGAGAAATTATGTTTATAGAAAGCCATAAAAAGTATAATACTAACATCTATTAAATGTTTACTATGTACCAGCCAATATCCTAAGTGGTTTATTTGTATTAAATAATTTAAGCCTCACTACTACACCATGAAGTTACTTGGATAATCTCCCTTTTTCAAAGACAAGGAAAGGCAGGCACAGAACTGAGCTTTGAATCCAAGCCATGGATATATGCTCTTAACCCCCAAGCTATATTCTCTTTCTCACTTATGCTGATAAATAAAGGCAAATATGATGCAATTAAGGGACATGGGGAATGCTTTCCTCCCTCAAGGTTCAGGAAAGCTTTGAATAATCCTTGAAGTATGAATAGGACTCTGACACTGAGGTGAGAAGCATAATCCTGAGGAGAAATAAAAACAAAGGAGTATTTGCAAGTCATGTGGGGAAACCCTAAGTGTATCCGTTTAACTGGAACTTTAGTTATAAGTTTTAAAATAATAGAACATATTAAAATTGACAAGCCTTTGGCAAATCTAAGGATTGTATATGGACAGATATAAGAAATTATATGTGTGATATCACACAGAACAAACAGAAATACAAAGGATAATAGTAGGTTAGGTTTAACTCATGGGAAATACACAATTTTAGCCTAAGAAATGTAAAGAATATTGGTAGTCTCTAAGTGAGAAGATTATGTAACTCTGGCATTGCTATTACTGTATTTAGGGTGGAGTCCTGGTGTGGTGCTATTGGATAAATCCTTGGCTACTAACTGAAAGGTGGGTAGTTCAAAGCCACCAGTTCCTCCATGGTCACACAAAAAGAGGAAAATAAATAAAAAATGGGAACACTAAATAACTGATTTGTAATTTTAAAAGTGAAATTTAATGTATTGATTAGCTTTACTTTTCCTTTCTGTCCAAGTATATGTGCTGTCAAGTCAATTCTAACTTATAGCAACCCTATCTGTATAGGGTTTCTGAGGCTGTAATCCTTACAGGAGCAGAAATCTCATCTTTTTCCTGAAGAGTGAGACTGGCAAATTTGAACTGCTGACCTTAGCAACCCCACTAAAAACCCACTAGGCTACCAGGAATCCTTTGCTCAAGTATTGTTGTTGTTGTTAAGTGCCACCTCATAGCAACCCTATATAGGGTTTCCAAGGAGCAACTGGAGTCCTGGTGTGGTGCTGTGGGTTAATACACTGAACTGCAAAGTTGGTTTGAACAACAAGGTTAGTGGTTCAAGCTCACCAGCTGCTCCTCAGAAACCCTATACAGGGTTAATATGAGTCGGCAACGCTTAACAACAACAACAAAAACAGGAGAAGATGGTAGGTTAGAACTCTTGACCTTGTGATGTGCAGTCCAGTGCTGATCTTACAGCGCCACAATAGAAGTCCATACCAAGAGTTAATAGCCAGAGTTCATGGCTATCAGAAAAGCTTGGGTGTGTATTTCTGAAAAGAGGATCCATAGTTTTCATAAGATTCTCCAATAAACACACAAAATTAATAGAAGAAAGAAAGAAAATGAAAAAAGAAGAAAATAAAGAAAAGGTAAAGTCAAAAAAGGCTAAAAGGCAATTAAGTTAATCATTTTTATTTTGTAATTAATAAAATTATAAGCAACATTCAACAATGTATCATAAGATACCTATAATTACCTGATGCTTAATAGTATTTGATGAAAAATATATTAAAAATTTTATTCACAGATAATATAAGACCTATGCTGAATGGTGGCTCTATAGAATAATCACTGGACTTCAAACCACAAGGTTGGGAGTTCAAGCCCACCAACTGCTTCATTGGGAGAAAGATGAGGCTTTCTGCGTCTACAAAGATATACAGCCTTCAAAACCCTATACAAGGTCACTATAGATCAGAACCCACTTGACTCACTTAACAGCAACAACACATTGAATGTCAACTGTTGCAATCCATTTGATTTGTTCCATAGCTCTGTTATGTTTCTTTTAGTGACATGGTGGGTGAGAACAAATCCTCAATAACTGATTTCATCCTTGTGGGACTCTTTCCTGAATTTAAGCATTCCATTATCCTCAACTCCACGATCATCTTTGTCTACATCCTTGCCTTCCTGGGGAACGTACTACTAATTGTCTTGATTTCGGGAGACTCTCGGCTTCATACACCCATGTATATTCTTCTCAGTCAACTCTCCCTCATTGATTTGACATTGACTTCCACCATTGTCCCAAAGATGGCCTATAACTTTTTCACAGAGGAAAGGACCATATCATGGATCGGCTGTGGAACCCAGAGTTTCTTTTTCCTAATGTTGGCAATGTCAGAGTGCCTCATCTTGACCCTCATGGCTTATGATCGTTTTGTGGCTGTCTGTAACCCACTGCGCTATCCCACCATCATGAGTCCAAGGTTCTGCCTGCATCTGGTTGCTGCCTGTTGGATTGGAGGCTCTTTAAGTTCATTGATACATACAGTCTATCCTATGCATTTTCCCATCTGTGGATCAAGGGAGATCCACCACTTCTTCTGTGAGGTTCCGGTCCTCATTAAGCTCTCCTGTGAAGACACTTCAGTGTATCAGTTAATGGTGGTGGTTACAAGCATTGTACTGCTTGTTGTGCCTTTCAGTCTCATCACAGCTTCATATACGCTCATCTTCCTCACTGTCTTTAGAATGAACTCTGTCAAGGGAAGGAAAAAAGTCCTGGCCACATGCTCTTCTCACTTAACTGTAGTGAGTCTCTTCTTTGGTCCAAACATGTTCATCTACATGACTTTCACTTCATCTCATAGTCCAGAGCAAGACCAGGCTCTCTCTGTGTTCAGCAACATCCTCACCCCCATGCTGAACCCCCTCATCTACAGCCTGAGGAACAAAGAAGTGGTGGCAGCTCTCAGAAAACTAGTGGGGAGATGTATAGTCTTTTAATGGATGAGTAAAATATCCCAACTGTGAAAAACGATGTACTTGTCCCAGAGGCAAAACTATGTGTGGGTTAAGGTTTGGAGAACAGATATGACTTGTTTGACTTCAGGAAATCAAAGTAGTGTGGCTCTCTGTAAATGGAACTTTTCAAGGATTTTTCAAGCTTCAGTGGAGGTTTCTTTACTTGTCTTGTCTGGAATATTAAGTTAGGCAAAAATTAATAATGTTAGTTTGTATTTTTAAATTTAATTTAGTCATAAATATTCATCTAAGATCATTAGAAATTTCCTATAAACAAAAAATAAGAACCCATAGTTGGACCTAAAAACAAACTCAGTTTTCTTGGGTCTGATTGGCATGAAAATGAGTAACATTATTTGAAATCTAAAGTCAAATATTAAAATGAACTAGAATTATGTGAGCTCCAAAATAAAATATGAATATGAACCCATAACTTTTATAATATAAGGTGTGAGGATAGGGGATAGTAAACTACCTGATGATAGACTATATTTATTTGAATGTAAAGTAGTGTTATACACTCACATATCTGTTTTTAAACTTTTTATTGTGAACTGAAGATTCACAGAGATTATTAGTTTTGCATTCAACAAATCATACACTTTGTTTCATTTCTTTAAAAAAATTTTTGCTTTTTTTTCAGAATTACCAATTTAATTTACAATGCAGTCTTCAAGAACATTTCTCAATATCATAATTAATCAATATAAAGCACATGTTATTAGAAAAAAATAAAAATAAGATGAACTAAGTAGTCAGACAGTCCTGTATTAAACATGTCATAATAATGCAGATATTACCGTAGTAACATGAACGTTATGTTTCAAATGAAAATAATAATACATATGCTTTTTTTTAAAATGACAAAATAAATATAGATTGTTTCCCATCCAGTACTTCAAAAAACAAACAAAAAGCAGAAAAACACAATTTCCTTTTTCTATCCTTCCTTTTCTTTTTAACTGCTTTCCCTGTCACCCAAGTTAGTATTTGTCTATACACCACACAGTGATCATTTCTCCCTCCTTTTCTATATCTCGTAGCCATCACAGAAACTTTATTTTAGAAAGAAAACCCTTTCTTGGCTTTTTAAAGTAGTTTTCATACAATAATATCTTTCCATTTGCAATCTACTAATTTCACTCAGCATAATGTCCTCCAGGTTTCTCCATACTATGTGGTTTTCTACAGATTAATCTCTAGTATTCTTCAACGTTGCATAATATTCTATTGTGTGTATGTACCAGATTTGTTCAAACATTCTTCTGCTGATGGGCATCTAGGCCATCTCTATCTTTTTGCTATTGTAAATAATGTTGCAATGAATATGGGGATGCATATAACTACTCTTTTTATGGCTCTTATTTCTTAAGGATATATGCCAAGTAGAGGGATTGCTGGGTCACACGGTATTTCTATTTCCATCCTTTTGAGGAAATGTCACACTGTTTTCTACAGTGGTGGGATGTTTTGTTTTTTCCAGGAACATGATTCATTCTTCCATTTTGGTAAGTCTTTTTTGGTTTCTTGCTGTAGAGTTCTGTAGTTTTCTTGTATAGGTCTTTTGTTTCTGTGGTTAGAATTATTCCAAAGTATTTAAAATTTTGTGTGGTTTTGTATTCCTGATTTCCTTTTCAGGGCTGTCTTTATTAGTATGTTGTTGTTGTTGAATCAGTTCCGACCCTGTATAGGTTCTTTCTGAGGAGCAGCTGGTGAGCTTGAACCTCCAACCTTTAAGTTCAAACTGATCTTGCAGTCCAGTGCACTATACCACAGTGCCACTTTTGTATATTGATCCTGTGCCCTACCATTTTGTGGAATCTTTCAATGAGGCCTAATAATTTTCTTGCTGTGTCTTTGTGAACTTCTAAGTATAGGATCACAATATCTTCAAATAGAGAGAATTTTACTTCTTCTTTGACACTTTTGGGTGCTATTATTTTCTTGTCTTATAGTTCTAAGACTTCTAGCAAAATATTGAATAGTAGTGATAAAGGGAAGCCTTGTCTCTTTCCTGTTCACAAGGGGAAAATGGCTTTAGTTTTTCTCTATTGAGAATGATGTTGGCTATTGGTTTTGTTTATATGCCTTAACTATGTTAAGAAATTTTTATTCTATGCCTATTTTATTGAGTGTTTTAATCAGGAATGGGTGTTGGACTTTGTCAAATGCCTTTTCTACATAGATTGAAAGGATCATGTAATGTAGTTTTTCCTTTGTTTTATTAATGTAGTGAATTACATTGATTACTTATCTGTTATTGAACCATCACTGCATGTTGTTGCTATTAAGTGCCATTAAGTTGGTTCCTATTCATAGTGACCCTGTATAGGGTTTTCAAGGAGTGGCTGGTGAATTTGAACCACCAACCTTGATTTTCAAACAGACCTTGTTGTCCTGTACTTATCCTACAGCACTATACCAAGATTCTGTATACCTGGTATAAATTTCACTTGGTTATGATGTATTTATTTTTTGATACATTGTTGGATTTTATTGGCTAAAATTTTGTTGAGGATTTTTTATCTATGCTCATTAAGAATACTGGCCTATAATTTCCTTTTTTGAAGTAATGTCTTTGCTGGTTTTGGTATCAGGGTTATGCTTGCTTCATAAAATGAATATGGTAACTGTCCATCCTTTTTATATTCTGGGATAATTTGCATAGAATTGATGCCAGCTCTTCTCTGAATGCTTGGGAGAATTTATTAATAAAACCATTGAGGCTGGAATTTTTGTTGGAAGGTTTTTGTTTTTTTTTAAAGACTTTATCAATTTCTTCTTTTGCTATAGGTTTGTTAAAGTTTCTGCTTAAGTCTTTGTTAGTTTAGGTAGGTCACGTGTTTCTAGAAATTTGTCCTTTTCTTCTAGATTTTCAAATTTGTTAGAATACAATCTTTCCTAGTATTCCATTATTATTCTTTCTAATTCTGTTTGTTCTGTGTGACATCACACATATAATTTCATATATCTGTCATATATAATCCTTAGATTTGCCAAAGGCTTGTCAATTTTATTAATCCTTTCAAAGAACCAGCTTCTTGTCTTGTTCATTCTCCCTATTGTTTTTTGCTATTGTTTTTTATTTGTTTTTGTGGTAGCTTCAGAGGATAAGCACTGGGTTGTTGTTTGTTGTTGTTAAGTGCCCTCGAGTCAGAACCGACTCATAGTGACCTTATGCACAGCAGAACAACACACTGCCCGATCCTGAAACAACCTCATTACTGTTGCCACACTTGAGTTCATCGATGCTGCCACTTGGCCAATCCATCTCGTTGGGGATCTTCCTCTTTTTCTCTGACCCTCCACCTTACCAAACATGATGTCCTTCTCCAGCACCTAGTCCCTCCTGACAATATGTCTAAAATATGAGAGACGAAGTTTAGCCATGCTGGCATCCCAGGAGCATTCTGGCTGCACTTCTTCCAAAATGGATCTATTGGTTATTTTGGCAGCCCATGGCACTTTCAATATCCTCCTCCAACACCATAACTCAAATGCATGAATTCTTCTCTGGTTTTCCTTATTCACTGTCCAGTCTTTGCATGCATATGAGGTTATTGAAAATATCATGGCTTGGGTTAAGAGCACCTTAGTCCTCAAGCTGACATCTTTGCTCTTCAACAATGCAATATGTCGCTTGATTTCTTGACTGTTGCTTCCATGAGTGTTGATAGTTGATCCAAGAAGAATGAAGTCCTTGACAATTTCAATCTTTTCTCTGTTGATAAGAATGTTGTTTATTGTTCCAGTGGTGAGGATTTTTGTTTTCTTTACATTGAAATGTAATTCATATTGAAGGCTGAGCTCCTTGATCTTCATCAGTAAATATTTTAAGTCCTCTTCACTTTCAGCAAGCAAGATTATATCATCTGCATATTGCAGGTTGATAATGAGTCTTCCTCCAATTCTGATGCCACATTTTTCTTCATAGAACCCAGCTTTTCGGATTATTTGCTCAGCATACAGGTTGAATAAGTATGGTGAAAGAATACAACCTTGTTGCACACCTTTCTTAATTTTAAACCATTCAGTGTTCCCATGTTCAGTTCAAATAACTGCCTCTTGGTCCATGTACTGATTCCTCATGAGCACAATTGAATGTTCCGGAATACTCATACTTCACAATGTTGTCCATAGCTTGTCATGATCCACACAACCGAAAGCCTTTACGTAGTTAATACAGCTAAACATCTTTCTGATATTATCTGCCTTCAGCCAAGATCCATCGGACATCAACAATGATATCCCCTGTTCCACGGCCTCTTCTGAATCTGGCTTGAACCTCTGGAAGTTCTATCAATGCATGCTTGCAGCCATTTCTGTATTACTTTTAGTAAAATTTTACTCAGCAAACCACAAATTTGGTGTTTTGAGCCCACCAAAGATGAGACTTTTTGCTCTTGCAAAGATTAATAGCCTCAGAAAGCCTATACAGAGTCACTATGAATTAGAGCTGATTCAACAACTCTTACAAGCAACAGCATTTCTTTTTTTCATGGTAGCTGTAGATTTACTTTGCTGCCCTTGTTCTAAATTTTTAAGATGTTGGTTTAAGGTATTGATTTTTGTTCTTTATTTTTGGACATGTGCATGTATTTTTATACATTTTCCTCTGAGTACTGCTTCTGCCATGTCTCAAAGATTTTATATCAATACAAGATTGTTTTGAGTAATGTACATGTGTAATAGATTTTGAGATCTGGAACTTAAAGTGCACCCACTTTGCTCTTAAGTAATAGTTTGCTCATTTGGGGTCTCTTTCTTTCCTGTATCAAGTTTCTGATTAGGTTTTCCATTTTTTTTAACAATGATGTTGGTATCTGGGTTGTGATTGCATTCTACCTATAGATCATTTTGGGTACTATTGACATTTTCACAGTATTAGCATGAACATGGATTGTTGTTGTTGTTAGGCACCATGGAGCTGGTGCCAACCCAACAGAACAAAAAACTGCCTGGTCCTGGACCAACCTCACGATTGTTGCTATGCTTGAGCCCATTGATGCTGCCACTTTGCCAGTCCATCTCACTTGGGATCTTCCTCTTTTTCTCTGACCCTTCATCTTACCAAATATGATATCTTCTCCAGTGACTGGCCCCTCATGACAATATGTCCAAAGTATGAGAGACAAAGTTTGGCCATCCTGACCTCCAAGGAGCACTCTGGCTGCATGTCTTCCAAAACAGATCTGTTGGTTCTTTTGGCAGCCCATGGTACTGTCAATATTCTCCTCCAACACCATAACTCAAAAGCATCAATTCTTCTATGATCTTCCTTATTCCCTGTCCAACTTTCTCATGCATGTGAATTTATTGAAAATATTGTGGCTTGGGTCAAGTGCACCTAAGTCCTCAAGCTGACATCTTTGCTCTTCAACACTTTAAAAAAGTCTCATGCAGCAGATTTGCCTAATGCAATACATTGCTTGATTTTTTTGACTGTTGCTTCCATGATTGTTGATGTTTGATCCAAGAAGAATGAAGTCCTTGACAACTTCAATCTTTTCTCTGCTGATAAGGATATTGTTTATTGGTCCAGTAGTGAGGATTTTTGTTTTCTTTACATTGAGTTATAATCCATAGTAAAGGCTGTGGTCTTTGACCTTCACCAGTAAGAATTTTAAGTCCTCTTCACTTTCAGCAAGCAAGGTGCTACCATCTGCATATCGCAGGTTGTTAATAAGTCTTCTTCCAATCCTGATGCCACGTTTTTCTTCACATAATCCAGTTTCTCAGAGTATTTGCTCAGCATACAGGTTGAATAAGTATGGTGAAAGAATACAACCCTGCACACACCTTTCTTAATTTTAAACCATTCAATGTTCTCATGTTCTGTTCAAACAATTGCCTCTTGGTCCATATGCAGATTCCTCATGAGCACAATTAAGTATTCCAGAATATTCATACTTCACAATGTTTTCCAGAGCCTGTCATGATCCACACCATAGAAATCCTTTGCATAGTCAATTAAGCACATGTAAACATCTTTTTGATATTCTATTCTGTCCAAGATCTATCGGACACCAGTAATGATATCCCTTGTTCCACCTCTTCTTCTGAATCTGGCTTGAATCTCTGGAAGTTCTCTGTCAATGTATGCTTGCAGCCATTTCTGTACTATGTTTAATAAAACACTACTCACATGGGATATTAAAGATATTGTCCAATGATTTCCTCAGTCCATTGGGTTATCTCTCTTTGGAATGGGCACCAATATAGATCTCTTCCAATCAACTTGCCAGAAAGTTTTCTGCCAAATTTATTGGCATAAATGAGTGAGTACCTCCAGTGCCATCCCAACTTTCTTGAAAGATTTTAATTTTTATTCTATCAATTCCTGGTGCCTTGTTCTTTGCCAATTTCTTCAATGCACCTTGGACCTCTTCCTTTCTTCAGGTCATTATTGGCTCTTGATCATATGCTACCTCTTGAAATGGCTGAACAGCAACCATTTCTTTTTGGTACAATGACTGTATATTCATCTTGTTTTGATGCTTTAGGCATCATTCAATAATTTTCCATAGAATCTTTTAATAACGAAAGTTGAGACTTGAATTTTTTTCTTCAGTTCTTCCAGCTTGAGAAATGCTGAGCATGTTCTTCACTTTTGGTTTTCTGAATCTAGATGTTTGCACATTTCATTATAATATTTGACTTTGTGTTCTTGAGCTGACCTTTGCAACTTTCTGTTCAGCTCCTGTACCTCCTCATTTGCTTTAGCATCTCTACACTGAAGAGCAAATATTAGTGTCTCTTCTGACATTCATTTTGATCTTTTCCTTCTTTCTTGTCTTTTTAATGACTTTTTGCTTTCTTCCTGTATGCTATTCTTGGTGTCATCCCACAACTCTTCTGGTTTTTGGTCTTTAGTGTTTAATGTATCAAATCTGTTCTTCAGATGATCTCTAAATTCAGGTGGGATATATTCAAGGTCATATTTTGGCTCTCATGAACTTGTTTTCATTTTCTTCAGCTGCAGACTGAATTTGCATATGAACAATTGATGGTCTGTTCCACAATGTGCTCCTGGCCTTATTTTGGCTGATGATATGGAGCTTTGCCAACTTATCTTTCCACACATGTAGTCTATTTGATTTCTGTGTATTCCATCTGGTGAGGTCCATGTGTATAGTCGTCTTCTATGTTATCTAAAGAAAGTATTTGAAATGAAAAAATCATTGGGTTTTCATTATTCTATCATGAGATCACCAGCATAATTTCTATGGCCAAGGCCACATTTTCCAAGTACCGATTCTTCTTTGTTTCCAACCTTTGCATTCCAATCACCAGTAATGATCAATATATCTTGATTGCATGTCTGATCAATTTCAGACTGAAGAAATTGTTACAACTCTTCTATTTAATCCTCACTGGCTTTGGTGGTTGGTGCGTAAATTTGAATAATAGTGGTATTAACTGGGCATCTCTGTAGACACATGGATATTATCTTATCACAGACAGCATTGTGATCACGGCTGATCTTGATGTGTTCTTTTTTTACAATGAATGCAACACCATTCCTCTTCAATTTGTCATTCCATGCATAGTAAACCATGTGGTTGTCAGATTCAAAATAGCCAATACCAGTCCATTTCAGCTCACTAATGCCTAAGCTATCGATGTTTATGTGTTCCATTACATATTTGACAATTTCTAATTTTCCTAGATTCATATTTCTCATATTCCATGTTCTGATTATTAATGGGTGTTTACAATTGTTTTGCTTCATTTTGAGTTGTGCCCCATCAGCAAATGAAGGTCCCGATTGATTTACTACCACAACCTTTACTCCATTCACATCCTCAGGGTCAGCTCTGCTTTGAGGAGGCAACTCTTCCGCAGTTGCATTTTGAGTGCCTTCCAACTTGAGGGACTCATTTTCCAGCACTATATCTGCTATTGATAAGGTTTTCAGTGACTAAATATTAAGAAGTAGTTTGTCTCTCCTTCTTCCTGGCCTGTTTCATCTGGACACTCATCTGAAACCTGTCCACCCTGGGTGACCCTGCTGGTATTTAAAATACCCGTGGCATATCCTTCAGAATATATAACAAACTGACAGACAAGTGGTGGTGAGGTGAACATGGGTAGGAAGGATTAATATTGTGAAAATGTCAATACTACCCAAAGTAATCTACAGATATAATACAATCCCAATCCAAATTCCAACGTTATTATTAAATAAATGGAAAACTTAATCAGAAACTTTATTCAGGAAGAAAGAGACTTCAAATGAGCAAATTATTACTTAAGAGTTAAGTGGAATTCCTTTCAGTTCTGGATCTCAAAACCTATAACATAGGCACAGTAGTCAACACATCCTTGTACTGATACAATGACAGACACATAGGTCGATTAAGCAGAATTGATAACCCAGAAGTAAATCCATCCACCTATGGACAGCTGAAGGAGCTCTGGTAGCGTAGTGGTTATGAATCAGGCTGTGAACCGCAAGGTCAGCAGTTCAAAACTACCAGCTGTTCCATAGGAGAAAGATGAGGCTTCCTGCTCCCATTAAGATTTACAGCCTTGGAAACCCTGTACAGGGTCACTATGAGTTGGAACTGACTCCACAGCACATAACATAATGGACAGCTGATCTTTGACAAAGGACCAAAACAGATTGGGAATTGGGAAGAGATATGGTAGCATAGTGGTTACGAGTTGGGCTGCTAACCTCAAGGTCAGCAGTTCAAAACTATCAGCTGTGCCATGGGATAAAGATGAGGCTTTCTGATCCTGTAAATATTTCCAGCCTTGGAAACCCTATACAGGGTCACCTTATGAGTTGGAACTAACTCCACAGCACACAACCAATACCACCACCCATGACCATGGAATATTTTCCATTTATGTACATATCTTTTGGCTTCTTATATTAATGTTCTACTACAAGATCCATGAGGGCATGCCTGTGACCTAAGGCAGAGCAGGAGATTTACAGTTGGGAGAGTCAGCATCCACTGGGTAGGTAGGGCTTGGGCTTTAGATCATGAGGAGGGTATGGGGAAAAATGGAGGATTATACCTATCTGGTCAGCAGTCTTCACTGTGTAGTCTTGTGCTGTCCTGGGCAAATGAAGCCAAATCAAAGGTCATTTTCCTAATTGAAAGCAGATGCAAAATTTCAAATGGCCATGCTGTGTCAGATTAGTTGATAAATCAACTGATCTGTCTTTTTCCTCTCTCACCATTTTAGTTCAGTTTTTTTTTTCTTTTCTTTTTTCTCCTAGTTGCTATTAACTCTAATTCTCTGTTTTTTATTTGAAATCCAGGGTTCCAGGATTATCATCCATATTGGTTTCCTTTGGTATCTTGTGTCCTTGTTCTAGAGAAGATAGGTAACGTATCTGCCTAGTCCATCATCTTGCTGAATGTCTCATGATATAGCTTTGTAGCAGTATTCACAGGATGCATTTTATTATAATAATCATAATAAGAAAATTATTTATGTATTTTTTGTGGAAACTAAATGTTCAGGGCATAAAGTATGAATAACATGCTGTTCATCATAGTATTACTTTAATAAATATTGCAACAGTTATATCTGTTTCATGACTAATTTAAGTTGGCACTGTAATGAGTAGAAATCTTTACTGTAACGCTGAAAGGACTAAAGAAAAATTTCAAGACTTGGGTTGCAATATTAAAGGATTCTATGGTTAAAATATTGAATGACACAGGAAGAATCAAAAGAAGATAGAAAGAGTACATACAGCTAAGGCACCAAAAAGAATTGGTCGATGTCCAGTCATTTCTAGAGGTACCATATTTTCAAGAACCAATAGTATTGAAGGAATACTTTCAAGCTGCACTGAAGATATTGCTGTAAAACAAGGTTCCAGGAATTGATGAAATACAAATAGAAATGTTGCAAAAAATTGATACAGGGCTAAAAACAGTCTCCTTTTTTTGCAAAGGAGTTTGGAAAACTTCTACCTGGCCAACTGATTTTAAGAGATCCACATTTGTGCCCATTCCAAAGAAACCTGATCCAATGCAATGCAGAAATCATTCAACAATATCATCAACATGCAAACAAAATTTTGATGAAGCTAATTCCAAGTGGTTGCAACAATACAAACAAAGAACTACCAGAAATCCAACCTGGATTCAAAAGAGGACATGGAACTAGGGATACCATTTCTGATGTTAGCTAGATCTTGGCTGAAAGCAGAGAATGCCAGAAAGAACTTTAATTGTACTTCATTGACTATGCAAAAGCATACAACTGTGTGGATCATAACAAAGTATGGATAATATTGTGAAAAACTGATATTCCAGAACACTTAATTGTGCTCACAAGGAATGTATACATAGACCAAGAGGCAGTAATTAGAACAGAACAGGGCATACTGAATGGCTTAGATCAGGAAAGGTATATGCCAGGGTTATATATTTTCACCACACTTATCCAAGAAGATGGATTTTATGTAGAAGACTGTGGCATCAGAATTGGAGAAAGATTTATTAACTTGCACTATGCAGGTGACACAACCTTGTTTGCTGTAAGTGAAGAGAACTTGAAATAATTACTTATAAAGTTCAAATACTGCAGTCTGCTTTATATATCACACCTCAGTGCAAACAGAAAAAAAAATCCTCACAACTGGACCAATAAATAACATCATGATAAATGCAGAAAAGAATGAAACTGTCTAAGGTTTCATTTTGACTAGACCTACAATCTATCCTCATACTAGCAGCAGCCAATAAATCAAAAGACATATTGCGTTAAGCAAATGTGATGCAAAAGACCTCTGGAAAGTGTCCAAACCATATATATCAGTTTGAGGTCTAAGCTACACCTGACCTAAGCCATAGTATTTCTAATTGCCTCATATATATGCAAAAATTGGATCATGATTTTAAAAAAAAAACTTCAGAAGTCTTGATAAATTTAAGTTATGATGTTAGTCAAGAATATTGAAAGTATCATGGACTTCTAAAAGAACAAACATGTGTATCTTGAAAGAAATACAGTCACGATGCTTCTTAGAGATACAGATGGGGAGAATACATCTCTATCTCTCATACTTTAGACATGTTTTCAGGAGGGACCAATTCTTGGAGAATCGGGCTGCTAACCCCAAGGTCAGCAGTTTAAAACTACCAGCACAAGTCAGAACTCTTGAAAAAGTGAAGGGGCAGCTGAAAAGCGGAAGGTCACCAAGGAGATGGATTTACACAATGACAGCAACAATGGTCTCAAACACAATGACAATTGTGAGGATGGCACAGCATTGAGAAGTGTTATATTATGTCAAGTAATGGGTCACTACAAAGGAACTCTGGTAGTGTAGTAGTTATGAATCGGGCTGCTAACATCAAGGTCAGCAGTTTGAAACTACCAGCATAAGTCAGAACTGACTCGAGGGCACCCAACAGCAACACCAGGTAGCCCTGGTGGCACAGTGGTTTAAATATTGGGCTGTTATCCACAAGATGAATGGTTCCAATCTATTAGTCATTCTGAGGGAGAAAGATGTGGCTATCTGCTCCTGAGAAGATTTAAAGTCCCAGAAATTCTAAGGAGCAGTTCTAACTTGTCATTTATGGTCGGTGTGGATCTGTAGGATAAGCAGTGGACTGTAAACCACAAATTGGTAGTTTAAGTCCACTAGTTAATCCTTGAAAATCCTATGCAAGGTTGCTATGAGTCAGAATTGACTGGAAGGTATGTAACAACAGCAACAACATGTGTTGGTGAAAAATGTTGAAAGTACCTTTGCCAGCCAGAGGAGCAAACAAATCTGTATTGGAAGTCATAGGGCCAGAATGTTTCTCAGAATGGAGGATGGTAAGGTTTCATCCCTCAGATTTTGGACATGCTGTCAGGAGGGACCAGTCCCTGGAGAAGGACACCATGCTTTGTAGAGTGGAGGGTCATCAAAAAAGAAGACCCCTGATGAGATAGACCGACACAGAAGCAGCAATAGTAGGTTCAAACATAGCAATGATTGTGAGGATGTCACAAAGCTGGACAACGGTTTGTTCTGTTGTTCATAGGGACTGAACTGAGTCACTGGCACCTAACATCAACAGCAACATGAGTTAGAATCCACTCAATAGCAAGGGCTAATAGTTCTCAACCACATATTATTTTATCTTATGATGACAAACCCTTCTGCACTGTCATAAATGAGTGGATCAGAATTTCATTCTATGTTCCCTTTCTGAAAATGTGTTTACATCCATTTTCATCTTTTGATGTATATCTCCATTAGCATGGGATCTGGTCCTACTCTTCACTTCTCATCTTCCCCTGTGTCTGTCACTATACCTATTTCATCTCCTTCATGATTCATATCTATTCTGTTCCTTCTTACATTTCACTCTTTATATTAATACTATATTAACTTTCCTTGACTTTATTGTACTGTGGTGCTTGTGTGTTGCTTTGATGCTGGAAGTCATGCCACCAGTATTTTAAATACCAGCAGGGTACACTAATGGTGGGCAAGTTTCAGCTGAGCTTTCAAACAAAGACAGACTAGGAAGAAAGAGAAACATACTACTACTGGATGTTCGGTTATTGAAAACTTTATGGATAGCAGTGGAACACTGTCAGCACCAGAATATTGAATATTGAAACATGATGAATAAAACCAGAATATTGTCAGATAGAATGCCAGAAGATGAAGTGCACAGGTTGGAAATTACTCATAATGTTACTGGGGAAGAGATGCCTCCTAAAAGTAAAGTTGACTGTGATGACATGAATGGAGTTAAGTTTGTGGGATCTTCATTGGTTAATGGCACACAATTTAAAATGAGAAGAAATGGATGTAAACATCCATAAGTAACTGAAACATGGAATGAATAAAGTATGGATCTAGGAAAACTGTAAGTTGTCAAAATTGAAATGGAACACATAAAGATCCATATCCTAACATTTAGTGAGGTGAAATGGACTGATTTTGGCCATTTTGAATATGACAATCATATGATTTACAAGGCTGGGAATGACAAATTGATGAAGAATGGTGTCACATTTATCATCAAAAAGAACATTTCAATAGCTATCTTGAAGTATAATGCTGTCTGTGATAATATAATATACATATGTCTACAAGGAATACCAGTTACTAATATTACTATTCAAATGAATGCAGCAACTACTAAAGCCAGTGATGATGAAACTGGACTACTATTAACTTCAGTCTGATATTCATCAAACATGCAATCAAGGTGCTTTCATAATTACTGGTGACTGTAATGCAAAGGTTGGAAACAAAAAGGAAGAATCAGTAGTTAGAAAATATGGCCTTGGTGATAGAAATGATGCTGGGGTCACATGATAGAATCTTGGAAGAGCAATAATTTATTCATTACAAACACCTTTAATAAACAACATAAAATATGACTATACACATGGACATCACCAGATGGAATATCCAGATGTCAGAGTGACTACATATGTGAGAGGTGATGGTGGAAAACCTCCACATCATCAGCCAAAACAAGGCCAGGGGAATGAATTGCACTTCTGCAGGTCCAGGCTAAAGCTGCAGAACATTAAAACAAATTCACAAGATCCAAAATAGGACCTTGAACATATCCCACCTAAAATTAGAAATCATCTTAAGAACAGATATGAAGCATTATACACTAATGACCAAAGATCATTCAGGAAGAAAGCAAAAGGTCATTAAGAAGACAAGAAACAGTAAGAGAACAAAATGGACATTGGAAGATACTCTGAAACTTGCTCTCCAGTGTAGAGATACTAAAGGAAATGGAAGAAATGAGGAAGTAAAATAGCTGAACAGAAAATTTCAAAGGGCAGCTCCAGAAGACAAAGTCAAATATAATGAAATGAGCAAAAACCTAAAGTTAGTAAACCAAGAGGGAAGAACATGCTCAGCATTTCTTAAGCTGAAAGAACTGAAAGAAATATTCAGGTCTTGTGTTGAAATATTGACATATTTTATGGAGAAAATATTGAATGATGCAGAAAGTATCAAAAGAAGATGTAAGGAATATACAGAAGCACTGTACCAAGAAGAAATGGTCGGTACTCAACCATTTCAAAAGATAACATATGACCAAGAGAAAATGGAACTGAAGGAAGAGTTTCAAGGTACATGAAGACATTGGCAACAAATAACACTCCTGGAGTTGATGGAATACAAATTGAAATATTTCAACAAACTGATGCAGTACTGGAGCTACTCACTTATCTACGCAAAGAAAGTTGGAAGACAACTGCCTAGCAAAGTGATTGGAAGAGATCCATATCTGTGCCCATTCCAAAGATAGGTGACCCAATGGAATGAGGAAAATTTCAAATATTTATATCACAAGTAAAATTTTGCTAAAGATAATTTTAAAATGAATGCAACAGTACATTGACAGGGAACTGCCCGAGGTTCAAGCCAGATACAAACAAGGACATGGAATGAGGACTATCATTGCTGATGGATCTTGGTTGAAAGCTCAAAATATGAGAAAGGTATTTACCTGTGCTTTATTGACTACTCAAAGACTTTAAACTGTGTGGATCATGACAAGCTATGGATAACATCGAGGAGAATGAATTTCTGGAACACTTAGCTGTGCTCATGAACGACCTATACATAGACAAAGAGTCAGTTGTTCATGCAGAACAAGGGGACACTAAATGGTTTTAAATCAGGAAAGGTGTGAACCAAGTTTGCATATTTTCATCATAATTATTTAAATTGTACATTGAGGATATAATTCAAGAAACTGGATTATATGAAGAAGAACATGTCATCAGGTTTGGAGGAAGACTAATTAACAACCTTAGATATGCAGATGATACAACCTTGTTTGATGAAACAGAAGAGAACTTAAAATACTTACTGATGAAGATCAAAGACCACAGACCAGTATGGGTTGAATCTCACTATAATGAAAACAAAAATCCTCACAACTGGACCATTAAATAACATCATAATAAATGGAGAAAAGACTGAAGTTGTCAAAGACTTCATTTTGCTTTGATCCTCTATCAACACTCATGGAAGCAACAGTCAAGAAATCAAATGATGTATTACTGCAATAGGCAAATCTGCTACACAAGAACTCTTTAAAATGGTCAGGAGCAAAGATGTCTGTTTGAAGTGTCAGGTGTGCCTGACCCAAGCCATGCTATTTTCAATAACCTAATATACATGTGTGGAATCCTGGTGTGGCATTGTGGGTTAATGTGCCAGACTGCAAAGCCGTTTGAACTGCAAGGCCGGCGGTTCAAGCTCACCAGCTGCTCGTCAGAAACTCTATACAGGATCGCTATGGGTTGGAACCAACTCGACAGCACTTAACAACAACAACAACAATATTCATATGTAAGTTCGAGAATAAGCAAGGTAGACTGTAGAAAAATTGATGCATCTGAGTTATTGTGCTGGAGAAGTATATTAAAAGTACCATGGACTGCTATAAGAACAAAGATGTCTGTGTTAGAAGAAGGATAGTCAGAATGTTCTTTAAAAGCCAGGATGGTGAGACTTTTTATCTCATATTTTGGATATGTTTTCAGTAGGGAACAGTCCCTATAAAAGGATTGGTCAAGTGGAGGATAAGCAAAAAAGCAGAAGTCCCCAATATGATGGATTGACACAGTGGCAGCTACAATGAGCTCAAGCTTAACAATGACTGTGATGATGACATAGGATTGAGAAGTGCTTTATTCTTTGCACATAAGGTCGTGATGAGGTGGAGTCAACTCCACAGCACCAAACAGCAACAACTACAACATTACTCATAAATGTGTTACATGTCTAGAATCCTGAAATAAAACAATAAATATGCATTCCAGATTTTATATCTCTCTTTTATTACTTCTTCCCCTTTCCACTAAGATTGCAGCTTTTTATTCTGGAAATCCCCACCATTAATTCATAAAACATTTATTGAAAATGTTTAATCAATACCTTACAAAAGACCTGATGTAGACAAATTTTGAGAAAATTTTAAACATTAGTTTTTCTTGACCTACCAGCAGCATCTCAAATGTTACTAATTATGGTTTTTAATGAACAGGGGTAAAAAAAAGACCCCTCAAAATTCTATCAATTACACTGAGTTTTGTTGTTGTTGTTATGTGCCGTGGAGTCGGTCCCGACTCATAGCAACCCTGTACAGGGTTTCTGAGGCTGTAAATTTTTATGGCAGCAGAAAGCCTCATCTTTCTCCTGCGGGAACAGCTGGTAGTTTCGAACTGCTGACCTTGCGGTTCGCAGCCCAATTCATAACCACTACGCTACCAGAACTCCATACACTGAGTTTAAAACATGCAGATATTTTATTTGAATAGTAGGCCATTTCAAAGTGTATAGTAAAATAAGCATATTATATAATAAACAAAGTATAAGTATATCCATAAATAAGTATGATATACAAGTAGTGATAGATATTTTACAATAAATGTATTCACTCTATTTTTGAAGATGATTTATATTATACAAAAAATTTCCAAATTCTTCTCTTTTTCAAGAATACTAAAATTTTTTTGATTGAATTGTCAGTATTGTAAAATATGATATCTCTATTTTATGAAAAAGATTAGAATCTTTCTTAGACACTGAGATGGATTAAATTGTTTCCTTTGAAGATATGTGTTATACATACTAAACCTCTATGTTAGTGGTTATAATTCTATTTGGAATGGGTTGTTTCTTTATGTTAATGAGGTAGGATGTATTATGTTAATGGGGTAATTAGTGTAGGATGTATCTTGAATCAATCTTTTTGAAATATAAAAGAGCTTAAACATACTAAGGAGAAACCAAAGCTGGGGAAAAATTGGGCCCAAGCCCATGGATATTTCTAAAGAACTAGGAACTAGTAGTTAAGAGATAAGAATCTAACCACAGAGCTGACAGAGAGAGATGGACTTCTAGAGCTAGAACTGATACCTGAATTTAAACTTTTAGCCTCCTAATTTCAGTCTAAAATTGGTCAAACATGCAATCAGGATGTATTGATAATTACTGTCAATTGGAATGGAATGGTTGGTAACAAAGAGGAAGGATCCCTAACTGGAAAATATGGGTTTGGTATAGAAACAATGCTGGAGGCAGCATGATAGAATTTTGTAAGTCCAATGAGTTCTTCATTACCAATACCTTTTTTAAACAACATAAAAGAAGACTATACACATAAACCACACCAGATATAATACGCTGAAATGAAATCGACTACTTCTGTGGAAAGAGACAATGGAAAAACTCCATATCATGAGGCCAAAACAAGGCCAGGGGCAAACTGTGGCGCAAATCATCCATATTTAGCATGCAAGTTCGGGTTCAATCTGAAGAAAATTGAAACAAGTCCACAAGAGCCAAAATATGACCTTGAATATACCACCTGAATTTAGAGATCATCTCAAGAACAGATTGGGGAACTTCCGGTTGGGGGGCAGGTGAAGCAGAGATAGATAGGAAAAACTCTGAGAAAAGTGCAGAAAAAGCAGAGAAGGAGCATCTGCAGAACAGCGGCAGAGTTTGGATCTTGTATAAGGCTCCGGGCACCAGTTTCCCGTGCCCACCTGTGGAGAAAGCTGCCTGTGGAAGCAAAATACGGTGATTTCTGAATTGGTCCAGGCAGCCTGGACTGAAGTCGGAGGGTGGGACCACCGCCAAGCGGAGGCAGTGACCCAGTGCTAGCCTCAGAGCTGCGTGTCTGGAGGAAGAAGTGTGACTTATTTTTCATTTTCCATGTATCTTTCCTCTTCACTCTGAACACCCCCTTGCTGCCCAGTCCAGACGCCTTCAGGCGGGGTCCATCATTGTACCCACAATGTTTCCATGGCACAGAGAGGAATCCTGCAGGCTGCTTCTTATGACGTCTGACTCTGGAACCCAGCTGTAGGAGTGGAGGGACGTGTGTGAAGCCCACCTGGCGGTAGCTCTCTAACCAAGCAACGCCATGATGAGAGTAACAAGGGAAGCCTTGTGTGTCATTGGTGCTGGGCTTGGAACATACTGACCTAACAGCTTGGGGTAGGGTCCTAATTAGGGGAAATAGTTACTATGTACTTGATCTTTATCTAGTTATTGTTCAATCTTAGCTTTGTACTTAAAGGTTACTTTGATCATCATAAACCTTAGATTGATGAGCTGTCCGGATATGTTTCCTGCCTAAGATTGTACTTAAAGCTATATTGTAGATTAATAAAGTCACTCTTGACTGACCATCTTGAGTCCCTTGCTAACCAAATCTATGTCCGCCCACGAGTCCCGTATGTGCAGGGCTGGTTCCTGCATATTGGTGCCAGACAGGGACTGGGAAGATTCACGACAAAAAGAGAAGACTAAAAGGGTGAGTAACGGACAACACCTGGCAGAACCGGGAAGATACAGTTGTGGATATTCTTTTTTGGGCATCTGTTATTGGCTCCTCGTTGTCTACACACCTCCATTCTGGTGACTAGAAGGGATGACTGAGCAAATGGACACCCCACCCCAAACCCTGGAGGGTTCTAATAGGCATGCACACATATATCCTCGAAATTTAAAGTGACAGCTTCCACTTCAAACCAAATGGTCACCACCCATCTGTCAGTTTGTTATACTACGGTAGCTTGTGAGTTGCTGTGATTCTGAAAGTTATGCCACAGATATTTTAAATACTAGCAGGGTCACCCATGGTGGATAGGTTTCAGATGAGCTTTCAGACAAAGACAGAGTAGGAAGACATAGAGATGAACTACTTCCGAATATTTAGTCACTGAAAACCTTGTGAATAGCAGAGAAATACTGTCAGATATAGTGCCAGAAAATGAGCCCCTCAGATTGGAAGGCACTCAAAATGCGACTAGGGAAGAGCTGTCTCCTCAAAGTAGAGTTGACTGTGATGATGTGAATGGAGTAAAGCTCATAGGAGAAAAGCCCGCGGGACCTTCATATTCTGATGGGGCACAACTCAAAATGCAGACAAACAGCTGTAAACATCCATTGAAAATCAGAACATGGAATGAATGTATGAAGTATGAATCTGGGAAAATAAGAAGTGGTCAAAATGAAATGGAATGCATAAACATCAATAACTTAGGCATCAGTGAGCTGATATGGAATGGCATTGGCCAGTTTGAATCTGACAACCACATGGTTTACTATGCCAGGAATGACAAATTGAAGAGGAATGGTGTTGCATTCATCATCAAAAAGAACATATTCAGATCAGTCATGAGGTACAACACTGTCTGTGATAGGATAATATCCATACGCCTACAGGGAAGTCCATTTAATACCACTATTATTCAAATTTATGCACCAACCACTAAAGCCAGTGAGGATGAAATAGAAGAATTCTATCAACTTTTTCAATCTGAAATTGATCAAACATGCAATCAAGATATATTGATCATTACTGGTGATTGGAATGCAAAGGTTGGAAGCAAAGAGGAAGGATCAGTAGTTGGAAAATATGGCCTTATTGATAGAAACGATGCTGGAGAATGTATGATAGAATTCTGTAAAAAAAGTGATTTGTTCATTTCAAATACCTTCTTTAGACAGCATAAGAGAAGACTATATACAGGGACCTCACCAGATAGAATACATACAAATCAAATTGACTACATATGTGGAAAGAGAACATGGGAAAGCGCCATATTGTCAATGAAAACAAGGACAGGAGCAGACTGTGGAACAGACCATCAATTACTCATATGCAAATTCAAACTGAAGCTGAAGAAAATGAAAACAAATCCATGAGAGCCAATATAAAACCTTGAATATATCCCACCTGAATTTAGAGACCATCTGAAGAACAGGTTTGATACATTCAACACTAAACTGACGACCAGAAGAGTTGTGGGATGACATCAAGAACATCATACATAAAGAAAGCAAAAAGTCATTGAGAAGACAAGAAAGAAGGAAAAGGTCAACCTGAATGTCAGAAGAGACACTGAAACTTGCTCTGCAGCGTAGAGATGCTGACGCAAATGGAAAATTTAGGAAGTTAAAGAGCTTAACAGAAAATTTCAAAGAGCTTAACAGAAAATTTCAAAGATCAGTTTTAGAAGATAAAGCCAAATATTACAACAAAATGTGCAAAGATCTGGAACCAGAAAACCACAAAGGAAGAACATGCTCAGCATTTCTCAAGCTGAGGGAACTGAAGACAAAATTCAAGCCTCAACTTTAATTATGGAAAGATTCACTGGGCAAATTATTGAATGATGCAGAAAGCATCAAGAGAAGATGGGAGGAATACACAGAGTCACTGTACCAAAAGGAAATGGTTAATGTTCAACTGTTTCAAGAGGTAGCATATGATCAAGAGCCAATGATACTGAATGAGGAAGTCCAAGGTGCATTGAAGGAGTTGGCAAAGAACAAGGCACCAGGAATTGATGGAATAAAAACTGAAATCTTTCAAGAAAGTGAGGCAGCACAGGAGGCACGCTCTCATCTCTGCCAAGAAATTTGGAAGACAACTCTCTGGCCAACTGATTGGAAGTGATCCATATTTGTGCCCATTCCAAAGAGAAGTGACCCCATGCAATGGGGAAATCATCGGACAATCTCTTTGATATCTCATGCAAGTAAAGTTTTGCTGAAGGTAATACAGTAACAGCTACAATCATACATTGACAGAGAACATCCAGAGGTTCAAGCCGGATTCAGAAGAGGCCGTGGAATGAGGGATATCATTGCTGATGTCCAATGGATCTTGGCTCAAAGCAGAAAATATCAGAAAGATGTTTACCTGTGCTTTATTGATTATGCAAAGGCTTTTGATTGTGTGGATCATGACAAGCATTGGACAACATTGCGAAGTACAATTATTCTGGAACACTCAATTGTGCTCATAAGGAATTGGTACATGGACCAAGAAGCAGTTATTTGAACTGAACATGGGAACATTGAATGGTTTAACATTTAAAAAGGTGTGTGTCAAGGTTGTATTCTTTCACCATACTTATTCAACCTGTGTGCTGAACAAATAATCCAAGAAATAATTCACAAACCTTATCAACAATAGAAAAATGTATTCTGGAAGCTTCTAAACAAGGGGATATGGATGTTGTATTAGCTTTCCTGTTAATCAAAGAATAAATGATCAAGGGGAAAATGTAATATATCATGTACATCTTAATTTTAAATTATTAGAGGAATTACAAACAGTGGTATCAAATTATGGAATACAAACTCCTCTCACCATTGGATTATTGCAAATGATGACTGAAATTCACAGGTTAATTATTGTTAATTGGTAACTTTTGGCTAAAACTGTTATAAATCCAGGAGGTTATTTGCAATTCAGATCTTGGTGGTCTGAGGGAACAGAGTTGCAGGCTAGAAAAAATTCAGCTCAAAATCCACCTTTAAATTTAATTTGTGCCCATTTGACTGGATCTGGAGATTGGGCTAATGCAGAGGCACAAGCGTGACATGAGGATGATAAAGTAGTCCATATAGCTTTAATTTATAAATGGGCATGGGTAAAAGTGATTCCCGCTGGGCATAAAGACCCTACCTTTAACAACATTCGCCAAGGTGTGTGTGAGCCTTATCCTGATTTTATAGCTCGCATTCAGGAGGCTGTCTTTAGATCTATCTGTGATACAGTGGCAACTGAAACTCTTCTTAGGATATTAGCTTACGATAATGCCAATCAATATTGTCAGTTACCAATTAGACCTTATAGGGAAACTGGTAACCTTTTTGATTATATGAAATTGTGATGAGGATTTGGAACAGAGGCCCATAGAGCAAGTTTACTTGCACAAGCAATGGCAAATTTAAAAGTTTCCAAAAATCAAGGACCTGTTTCAATTGCAGTTCCTGAATTTCAATTATTTCAATTCATGACCCTCAATCTAAACTTTGGGATTTAAAAAAAAAAAAAAAAGGACACCGTATGTAATTTCTAATACTGTCTGAAGTACCCCCATTACAGGAAAAGATACCTATTTTGTTGATGACTTGGGAAAAGGAAAAGTGGCTTATTGGGGTCCCTTGGAAAGGGTAATTACCAGTTCTTTCACTTCTGCACAACAGGCAGAACTTTTTGCCTTAATAACTTTATTACAGGATGTTCCCATGCCACTAAATGTTGTAGCTGACTCAGCTTATGTAGTTCAATTAGTTTTGCACATCGCTACTTCTTCTTTAAAACCATCCTCATCACCTGTATTAAAACAGATAATGGACCCACTTATACTTCTAAAAAAGCTTGCTCTATTTGTACAGAAATGAAATATTCAACACACCACAGGTATACCTTACACTTTTCAGGGACAAGCAATTGTTAAACGTGCCAGTCACACATTAAAAGTACAATTCCAAAAACAAAGGGGGGGAGTAGCCTCCATCCCCCCCAAGAACAGTTACACCTAGCATTAACAACTCTTAATTTTTTCCAGTTTATTTCACCAGAGGGCTCTTCAGCCAGGAGAGAAGCATTTGAAACATGATGCAGAGAATAAGCCTTTACCTTATAACAATATTTGGTGGAAAGATGATAATGGTATATGGAAAAAAGGAGAATTAATAACCATGGGGAAAAGTTTTTGTTGTGTTTCCCCAGGCATGGTATATGGAAAAAAGGAGAATTAATAACCATGGGGAAAAGTTTCTGTTGTGTTTCCCCAGGCAATAGAAAATCGCCAATTTGGACTCCTGCGAGAAAAATACAACTCCGATATGGCAATCCTGGATGAGCAGAAGGTGTCAGGCTTCATGATGAACCTGCTGCCATCTCCCGAGGTGCAAGTTCAAAAGCTGGCAGCCATGAGCATGAAGGAACAGAAAAATAAAAGAATGTCATCATAAAACAAAGAAATAATGAAAACGAATGTGCCCACATAAGTTATAATAACATAATTGCAGAAAGGTTTGAACAGTCGAAACGTAGCGGGGAACATGCTAAGGTATTAAAGAATGATGCTGTTATATTATTGATTGGGGACCACAAGGAAAATTTCTGACAAATTGTTCCTTGGAAGAACAGCCTGATGTTGTATGCAATTTAATCACTGAACCTCAGTGGAATGTGACAAAAAAGGTTATATGGACTCAAGCATCACAACTAATGGCTGGGCATGAAGGGGGCTTGGCACTACCTCAGCCTCAGATGATTCACCCAACTTTGGGACCAGAACAACGGGACTTATGGATGTTACCTTTTGCTTTACAACCTTACAAAATATTCATTGGAAAAATTTCTGGAATGAGTTGTAGTGACACCATATATGAATTCATTGTAAATGAGACAAGATACCTACAAGCCTGTGTTCGATTACCTTATGTCACATATAGGCACTACAAAAATTAACGTTACTAATAAAAGCCTGACATGTCATTCTGTAAATTGTATACTTGTTTGAATCATAAGTTATATAACAAAAATATGTCTATTATCTTGTTAAAGGCTTGATTGGGAGTTTGTCTTATTTTTAATTTAACTAGAACTTGGGAACAAAGTGCCGAGAAATACATGCATTAATGAAAATGTTAAGTAAAGTGTTAAATAGTACAAAAAGGTTTATTGGAACCTTATAGCTATTATTATTGGACATATAGCTACTGTCACGGTTGCAAAAGTGGCTGGGGTAGCTTTAAGTCAAAGTATTCAAAATGCTGAGCTTATACAAGATTGGCAACAAAATGCACACCAATTATGGCATCAACAAGATAAAATAGATGGGGAAATTGTTTCTGAAGTATATGAATTGCAATAATCTGTAAGACGGCTAGGAGAACAAATTATAGCTTTAGAATATAAGAATTTGCTGAAATGTGATTAGCAATATAATGATTTATGTGTAACTCCAGTGGAATATAATTGTAGTAAAGTAGAATGGCAGAAAATAAAAAATCATTTATATGGGTTTAAAAGAGTCCTGGTGTGGCGCTGTGGGTTAATGCGCCAAACTGCAAAGCCATTTGAACTGCAAGGTCAGCAGTTCAAACTTACCAGCTGCTCCTTGGAAACTCTATACAGGGTCATTTTGGGTCAGAACCGACTTGATGGCACTTAACAACAACAACAAAGGAAATACGTCTATAGATATTACTAAATTAGAAATACAAATGAATCATACTTTTAGAAAACATATACAAATTAATCATGCTTCTGATGTAGCTGAAACTCTGCAAGCATTGCAGGAGTTTAATCCTAATAATTGGTTTCATAATTGGAAAAATTTCTATTATTATCAGCATTAATTATAATAATCTTTATTCTTTACTTACTGTGTTTAGTCTGGGAAATGCATCCAGCAAAGATTAATCAATATGGAAAAATCACAAGGAGTGTTTCTCTTACTGACTTCACAAAAACAAAAAGGGGGAGATGTAGGAGTGGAGGGACATGTGTGAAGCCCACCTGGTGGTAGCTCTTTAACCAAGGGTTGCCTTGATGAGAGCTACAAGGGAAGCCTGTGTGCCAGTGGTGCTGGGCTTAGAACACAATGACCTACCAGCTTGGGGTAGGGTCTGTAATTAGGGGAAATAGTTACTATGTACTTGATCTTTATTTAGTTATTGTTCACTTTTAACTTTGTACTTTGTACAAAATCTTTGGGACACGGCGAAAGTGGTGCTGAGAGGACACTTTATTGCAATAAATGCAAACATCCAAAAAGAAGAAAGAATTAACACAGCATCTCCAGCAATTAGAAACAGACCAACAGAGGAAACCTACAGTCACCAAAAGAAAAGAAATAATAAAGATCAGAGCAGAAGTAAATGAGATAGAAGACAGAAAAACTACAGACAGAATCAACAGGACAAGAAGCTGCTTCTTTGAAAGGATGAATAAAATTGACAAACTGTTGGCAAACCTAACAAAAGAAAAGAGGGAGAAGACACAAATAACTCACATTAGAAACCTCATGGGCAATGTCACAACTGAACCAAAGGAAATCAAAAGGATAATAGCAGAATACTATGAAGAGTTGTACTTCAACAAATCTGTAAACTTAGAAGAGATGGATACATTTTTAGGAAAATACAACCTACCTAAACTCACACAGAGTGAAGTAGAAGACTTAAACAGACCCATAATAATAGAAGAAATTGATCAGGTCATCAAAAATCTCCCACCAAAAGAAGTCCAGGTCCATATGGCTTAACTGGTGAATTCTACCAAACATTCAGGGAAGAGCTGTCACCAATTCTACTCAAATTTTGCCAGAATATAGAAGAGGATGGTAAACCTCCTAATATATTTTATGAATCAAGCATAATGCTGATATCAAAACCAGGGAAGGACATCACTAAGAAAACAAAATATAGACAAATATCCCTCATGAACATAGATGCAAAAATTCTCAACAAAATCTTAGCCAACAGAATACATCAAAATGATAATACATCATGACAAAGTGGGATTCATATCAGGGATGGAAGGATGGTTCAACATTAGAAAAACAATCGATGTAATCCACCATATAAAAAAGAAAAAAACCACATGAACATATTGTTTGATGCAGAAAAGGCATTTGACAAAATCCAACATGGATTCCTGATAAAAATACTCAACAAAGTAGAAATGGAAGGGAAATTCCTCAACATAATCAAGAGCATATACAGAAAACCAACAGCTTACATTTCTCTCAATGGAGAGAAACTGAAAGCCTTCCCTCTGCGAACAGGAACCAGACAAGGATGCCCTTTGTCACCACTCCTATTCAATATTGTGCTGGAAGTCTTAGCCAGATCATATGGCAAGATAGGGAAATCAAAGGAATCCAAATTGGCAAAGAGAGGAAGTAAAAGTCTCTCTATTTGCAGATGATATGATCCTATGCATAGAAACCCCAAAAAAAGCTACTAGACATCATTGGAGGATTCCGCAAAGTGACAGGGTATAAGATCAACATACAAAAGTCTGTTGGATTCCTTGACAGTTGAATGACAGTGCAGAAAAGGACATTAGGAAAGCAATACCATTTACAATAGCCACTCAAATGATGAAATATCTAGGAAGAAATGTAACCAGAGAAGCAAAGGCCTATACAAAGAAAACTACAAAACACTACTGGTTGGTGGTTACAGTGATTACGTGCCATGAAGTTGGTTCTGACTCATAGGGACCCTGTACAGGGTTTCTGAGGCTATAAATCATTACGCCAGCAGAATGCCTCATCCTTCTTGTGTGAAACAGCTGGTTGTTTTGAACTGCTGACTTTACGGTTCACAGCCTGATTCGTAACCACTATGCTAGAAGAAACAAAACGAGACTTAGAAAAATGGAAGAATATACTATGCTCCTGGATAGGAACACTTAATATTGTGGAAATGTCAGCACTGCCCAAAGCAATTTACCCATATAATGCAATCCCAATCTAGATTCCAACGACATTCTTCAAAGACATGGAAAAAACATTTACAAATTTTAAATAGAAAGGAAAGAGACACAGGATAAGCAAAGCTTTGCTTAAGAAGAAGATCAAGGTGGAAAGTCTCTCACTCCCTGATTTCAAAATTTACTACACGGCTACAATGGTTAAAACAGCCTGGTACTGGTACAATGAAAGATACATTAATCAATGGAACAAAATTGAGAATCCAGAAATTAACCCATCCACATACAGCCAACTGATTTTTGATAAAGTACCTAGATATATCACATGGGGAGGAGATAATCTCTTCAACAGATGGTGCTGGCAGAACTGGAAAGCGATATGCAAAAGACTGAAAGAAGACCTTCACCTAAAGCCTTATACAAAAACCAACTCAGCATGCATTAAAGATCTAAATATGAATTCCAAAATTACAAAGGCCATGCATGAAAAAATATGGACAAATGTGAGGGCTCTAATTCAGTTAATACACAGACTACCAAACATTTTGAAAATTATATAAACAAAAGTAGACAATTCAGAAAGGGAAAAAAACATTTGCAATGACACATCAGAAAAGGGACTCATTTCTAAAATATACAGGAAACTACAACACCTCTACAAGAAAAAGACCAATAACCCAATTAAAAAATGAGCACAGGACATGAATAGACACTTCACCAAGGAGGAGATGAGGCAGCCAACAAACATATGAAGAAATGTTCATGATCACTAACCATTAGAGAGATGCAAATCAAAACAACAATGAGATATCATCTCACACCAGCAATAATAGCAAAGATCAAAAATGTAGAGGACAATAAATGTTGGTAAGTATGTTGAAACTGGGACCTTCCTACATTGCTGGTGAGATTGCAAAATGGTCCAACCACTCTGGAAAATAATATAGCACTTCCTCAGAGAGTTGGAAATAGAGATACCTTATGATCCAGAAATTCCTTTACTTGGTATTTATCTACAAGAAATACAAGCCATAACAGGAGTAGATATATGCACACCAATGTTCATAGCATCACTATTTGCAATAGTAAAATGATAGAGACAGCCTAAGTTTCCATAAATGGAAGAATGGATAAAACAAAACTTTGGTACATATACACAATGGAATATTATGCTACCCTGAAGAATAACAAGGAAGCTACAAGCCACCGCATAACATGGATGAACTTTGAGGACATTATGCTGAGTGAAGTCAGTTAGTCACAAAAGGATAAATTTTGTGAAAGATTAAGGATCATTATTGTGAAAGATTAAGAAAAAATACCCACACTACAATGGGGAAAATTTTTGTTGTTGTTGGTTACTGGGGTGTATGGGGTGAAGTGAGGGGATGGAGGGGAAGGTGGAGCACGGGGTATGGAATAGACACAGGATAGTTTTGGTGCTGGGGTGGGGGCAAACTCTAGAAGGGAAAGGAGAAAGGAAAAACAGGGTGGATGGGAGAACAGCTAGACAGGTTTGTTGTTGTTGTTAGGTGCCATCGAGTCAGCCCATAGCAACTTTATGCACAGCAGAATGAAACACTGTCTGATCCTGGGCCTACCTCACTACAGTTGTCACACTTGAGTCCATTGATGCTGCCACTTAGCCAGCCCATCTCATTGGGCTAAATAGGACAGAGGTAAATAACAATATAAGCACAACTGTGGAACAACAGGGCTTGGAGATACAAAGATTGAGGCATGATTTGAATGGGTATAAGTGGGGAAATGATGTTAAGATGCTTGGCTATCTTTTGAATCTTGGTTTCCCTTACCTCTAATTGTAAAATAGACACTTGAAGGGGCAGAAAGTAATAGCCAGAAACATCACCATAGAAAGCTTCTAAGTCTGTCTTCATCCTAAAACTGATTGGAAACCTGAAATAGGGCTAGAACTTGCCTAGTGAAGGAGGCTTCCTGCAGAACCTTTGCATTGCACAAGACCATAGGTGGAATCCTGACCCCCATCCAGAATCTTCTCAGGTGGGAAATTTCCACTTTAAAGGAGAAGCAGACCAGCCTGGAGCAGCTAGAAGAACAGAAGATACTTCTTGAAAGAAAGACCAGCAGGAAAAACAAAACCAATAATAGCAGTCCAATTGACTATTACAAGAACAGGCAAGATGTTCCCCTGGGAGCCATCAAGGCAAGTGGTCAGGTCCCCTCAAGGCAAACCCCCTTCCAAGACTGAAACTCAAGTGGAATACACAAAAACCAGCAATGAAGTTGTAAGGTAAGTCTAACCACATTTAATAGACTCCTGTTACCTGGATTGAGGCCTGGTTAGCCAGCAGTATTATGAGACCTGGGGACTCCTGGGCCCAGGGGCAGGGACATGGCCCCAGAGGACTAGAGTGGAATCTGAAGTGTCCAGCTGATATAAAGTGAGGGGAGATGCACAAGAACACCCACACTTGCAGATTGTACCCATTTGATCTGGCATCAATAGCTGGATGATCAGAACACAATTAGAAGAAGAAACAAGAGGGAAAAAAAAGAGTAACCCACTACAATTGGATGAACTTGCCCTAAGCTTGTGTATGCAGTATGACAAAGGAGTGAACAAATCTTTACAGTGAGAATCATTCCCACCCCCTTGGTACACAGGGTGAACAAGGATGGGGAACTTAGACATTGGCTACCCATTATGGGGTGCTACAAAGGCAAGAAATGACTGGCTTATAAGCTTTCAATAGGAAACCTCGTTCCAGAGGGTACAGGGAAAGGTAGAATCTCCACTGAGTTGTTTCCAACCTGTCTGGATGGAATTGATAAAAGGTGAGGGGAATAAGACTCCTGTGGTTCAATAGGAAATGATTGCTATCAGGTCTGACAGTAAGTGTTAGCAAGGTAAATGTAAACGTTTTGTAACAAAAGGAGGGGAGTGGCCGATTTTGCAGTCCAGGAGTAGAGATCCCTGGAACCATCAAGGTAGAAAAGTGAAATGTGGGACCCTGTCCAGGAAAGCAGTGACACCATGGATGGAAGCAGAGATGATGACTTGGAGAGAAGGAGCGGCTGGGGACTCTGGACTCAGGGCGGGAGAGGGGCTGTGTGCTGGTGGCTGGGGGGCAGGCATGTGGGGTGTACCCTTTGGTTGTTTGATGATACATGCAGGGGATTGTAATCAATGCAATGAAATGAGCTACGATAGGATGAATGTAAAGATAATGTTCTCCCATGTAAACTAACACATAATTCACAATAAAAAAAATAAAATAAATAAAAAGAACAGATTGGATATGTTATACACTAATGGTCAAAGGCCAGAAGAGTTGTGGGATGACATCATGAACATAATACAGGAAGGAAGCAAAATGTAATTAAGACGACAAAAAAGAAGGAAAAGACCTAAATGGATGTCAGAAGAGACTCTGAAACATGCTCTCCAGCGTAGAGATACTAAAGTAAATGGAAAAAAGGAGGAGTAAAAGAGCTGAGCAGAAAATTTCTTAGGGCAGCTTGAGAAGACAAATTCAAGTATTATGATTAAATAAACAAAGACATAGAGTTAGAAATTGAAAAGGGAAGAACTCACTATTTCTCAAGCTGAAAGAACTAAAGAAAAAAGTTAAGCTTCAACTTACAATATAGAAGGATTCTGTGGGCAAAATATTGTATGATGCAGAAAGCATCAAAAGAAGATGGAAGGAATACACAGCGTCAGTGTAACAAAAAGAAATGGTCGATGTTCAACCATTACAAAAGTATCACATGATCAAGAGTCAATGGTACTGAAGGAAGAAGTCCAAGGTGCACTGGCATTGGCAAAGAGCAAAGTTCCAGGAATTGATGGACTACAAATGGGAAACTTTCAACAAACTTATGCAGCATTGGAGGAGCTCACTCATCTAGGCCCAGAAATTTGGAAGACTGGCCAACTGATTTGGAAGACATTAATATATGTGCCCATTCCAAAGATAGGTGACCCAGTGGAATGTGGAAATCATCAGACAATACTGTAGTATCACATGCAAGTAAAATTCTGCTAAAGACAATTTAAAAATGACTGCAACAGTTACATTGACAGGTAACTTCCAGAGGTTCAAGTGCAATTCAGTTAAGGACATGGAATGAGACATGTCATTGCTGACATCAGATGGATCTTGGCTGAAAGCAGAGAATACCAAAAAGTTGTTTATCTGTGCTTTATTGAGTACTCAAAGGCTTTCAATTGTGTAGATCATGACAAACTATGGACAATATTGTGGATAATGAGTATTCCAGAGCATTTAATTGTACTCATGAGGAACCTGTACATAGACCAAGAATCAGTCATTCAAACAGAACAAGGGAAAACAAATGAATTAGAATTAGGTAAGGTGTGTGACAGGGTTATATTCTTTCACCAAACTTATTCAATCTATTTGCTTAGATAATAATCCAAGAAGCTGGGTCATATGAAGAAGGGCGTGACATCAGGATTGGAGAAGACTCTAGCAACCTGCAATATGCAGATGATGCAACTTTGCTTGATGAAAGTGAAGAGGACTTAAAATATTTATGAAGATCAAAGATCAAACCTTTTGGTATTTGTTGTAACTCACTGTAAAGAAAACAAAACCCCTCACTACTGGACCAATAATTAATATCAAGACAAAAGGAGAAAAGATTTAAATTGTCAATGCCTCCATTTTTCTTGGATAATCCACCAACACCCATGGAAACAACAGTCAAATAATCAAATGATGTATTGAATTAGGCAAATCTGCTGCACAAGACTTCTTTAAATTTTTCACAAGCAAAGATAACAGTTTAAAGACTAATGTGTGCCTGACCTAAGACATGCATTTTCAATAGCTACATATGCACGTGAATGTTGAACAATGAATAAGGGAAATGGTAGAAGAATTGATGCATTTCAGTTGTGGTGTTTGAGGAAAATATTTAAATAACCATAGAGTGCCAGAAGAACAAACAAATATGTGTTGGAAGTACAGTCAGAATATTTTCTAAAAGCCAGACTTCCTCTCTCATTGTTTTTGTTGATATCAGGTGCCATCAAAATGGTACTGACTCATAGATACACTGGGCAAAAACATTCATAGAGACACTCTGCAGAACTAAACACTGCCTACTCCTGGACCAACCTCACACTCATTGCTACACTTGAGTCCATTGCTGCTGCCATTGTGTCAATCCATCTTAATGGGGGGAGGGGGGGAGCGGTGTCTTCCTTTTCATCTCTGACACTCTACTTTAAAAAACATGATATCCTTCTTTAGGCCCTCTCTCATACTTTGGACATATTATTAGTAGGGACCAATCCATAGAGAAGAACATCATTTTTGGTAAATTGGAGGGTCATTGTAGAAGAGGAAAATCTCAACGATATGGATTGGCACAGTGACAGTAGCAATGGGTGTGCACGTAGCAAGGATTGTGAGATTGGAGCAGGACTGTGCAGTGTTTTGTTCTGTTGTACATGTGGTCTCAATGTTGTTGTTGCTGTTAGGTGCCATCAAGTAGGTACCAACCCATAGCAACCCTATGCACAGCAGAACGAAACACTGCCCGATCCCAGGCCAACCTCACTATTATTGCCATGCTTTGACTCCATTGATGCTGCCACTTGGCCAATCCATCTTGTTGAGGGTCTTCCTTTTATGAGTCAGTAAAAATTCGATGGCACCTAACAACAATAACAAGCTTTGAGAAAATAGATTTCTGATTTTTACATCCACTTGTTGTGTTTCTGTTACAGCAGCAATAGATCCCAAAGATGTAAAACTATCATATTGTTTTGTAACTACATATAAGAGGATTCCTGGTATGGTGCTATAGAATAAGAACTGTATTGTTGACTAAGTGGTCAGCACTCCAAATTTACCAGCTGTTCCTCGAAAACCCTACACAGGGTCGCTCTGAGTCTGAACTGACTTAATGACACTTAAGTACAACAACAAGAGGCTTCAGTCTGGGAGAAACAATTCAGTACAAAATATAGAGATTGGTTCTACTCTGGTTATGAAGCATACAAATTCACACAAGCAAGATGCGATGAAGAGATCTAGACTCTTTATTTCATACTTATCCATAGTTTTCAATTTATTGTTCTAATTATTTAATTTTTATGAATACACACATTAATAATTAATTTAAATTTCATTTATGACTATTAATTTATATGAATCACATCAATATATTTTAATTGCCTTAAAGTTTTTTTCTAATTATGACCTGTTTTCAGCATTCCTAGTAATTTTTTTTATTAGATAGAAGAAGATATTATGAATAAAAACTTAAACTCAATTATGTTATCTTCCTCAAGAAGAAAAAAAAGAATGAAGATAAATGCTATGATTTATTCTAGTGGGCATATAGCATATAACTATACCAACTTGACCTTGTCATGACTTTGTATTTAGTTTTTACTAAAAATTTTGTTTCACTGGGTAGTTCAAATGGTTAATCATTCTTATGCTTCAGCCCATTGTTGCAGTCACTGTATCCATCCATCTTCTTCATCTTCATCATTTACCCACCACTTTCTCAAGCAAGATGTCCTTCTCTAATGACTGAGCTCTACTGATGAAATATTCAAAGTATGTGAGATGAATTCTTGCCACCCTTATTGCTAAGGGACATTCCAGCTGTACTTCTTCAAACACAGATTTGTTCTTTCTTCTGGTTGTTGTTGTTAAGTGCTGTTGAGTCGATTCCGACACACAGCAACCCTGTATAGGGTTTCCGAGGAGCAGCTGGTAAGCTTGAATCGCCTATCTTGCAGTTTAAATGGCTTTGCAGTCTGGCACAGTAACACAAGTCTATGGTATATTTCATATTCTCTGCAAACACAATGCTTCAAAGGCAACTGTTCTGTCTTTCTTGTTCGGTGCCTAGCTTTCAAATACATATGAAGCAACTGAAAATACCAAGCCTTGGATCAGGCTTATCTTTGTATTCAAATTAAGATCTTTGCTTTTTCATACTTTAAATAGATCTTTTGCAGCAATTTTGTCCAATATAATATGTCATTTGATTTCTTGACTGATGTTTATTTGCAAACTGATGGTGGATCTAACTAAAAGGAAACCCTTGAAATTGACAATTTCAATCTTTTCCCCACTTAAAATGATGTTGTTTATTGGTCCAGTTGTTACATTTGGGTATAATTCATACTGAAGGCCTTGATCTTCATCAGTAAGTGCTTCAATTCCCCTTTGCATACTGTTGTATCATCTGCATACTGGAGGCTGTTAAGGAAACCTCCTCCAACCCTGATGCCATGTTCTTCTTCATATAGTCTAGCTTCTCTGATTACTTGCTTAGCATACAGATTGAGTAAGTATGGTGAAAGGTGACTCACATCTTTCCTGATGAAAACCCTGTGTTCATAGAATAAGCATTCGACTGCAAGGTCAGTTTGAACCTCAAGCTTTGTGGTTCAAACTTACCAGTCACTTCTCAGAAACCCTACACAGGTTTGTTAGGAGTCAGAACTGACTCAATGGCACTTAACAACAACAACAAATCCCTTTGCTCTGTTCTAATTACTGCCTCTTGTTCTGTATACTGGTTCTACCTGAGCATAAGTAAGTGTTTTGAATTCCTAATCTTGGCATGTAATCCACAATCTGTTATGATCTCTGGAATTACTCTTTCAAATGAATGACCTGCAATCGTGCTTGTGTTAAGCTCTGATTTGGTGGACAACTCATACAAAGGCACCTGGCAAGTAAATGAACACCAGTACTTGACCAGAAGTTCTCATACACATTTTCAAATGTTTCAATTTGACTTTCCCAATTGTATCCAATCTACTTTGGGACATGACATGGTGATTACCACATATCTTTATGGTCAGAGTCATAAAGTAATTTCAAGCAGTGACTTGAAATTTTCCAATCCTTGTTGTTGTTGTTGTTGTTGTTGTTGTTATGTGCTGTGGAGTCGGTTCCGACTCATAGCGACCCTGTACAGGGTTTCTGAGGAGCAAATGGAGAGTTTGAACCACCAACCTTGAGATTCAAACCAACCTTGTGGTCCAGTGTTTATTCTACAGTGCCACACCAGGACTCCTATGTAGGAATATATATAGATAAAAATTGTTAACTTTATCAGTATCTACAAAGAAGTCATGAAATTTATGGGTGGGTATAGGGAGCTCTGGTAGTGTAGTGGTTACGAATTGGGTTGCGAACTGCAAGGTCCATGGGAGAAAGTTGAGGCATTCTGCTCCCGTAAAGATTTATAGCCTCAGAAACCCTGTACAGGATCGCTATGAGTCGGAACCGACTCCACGACACACAGCCACCATGCCACCACCATTGTTACCACAAGGAGCTCTGGTAGCATAGTGCTTATGAGTTGGGTTGCTAACATCAATGTCAGCAGTTTGAAATTACCAGCAGTTCCGTGGAAGAAAGATGAGGCTTCTGCTCCTGTAAAGATTTACAACATCAGAAACCCTATACAGGGTCGTTATGAATCGGAACTAACTCCATGCACACCACCATCACCATCATCACCATTGTTACCACAATCATTAAATATTCAGAAACTCTAAATATATACATTCTACATATAATTGGAGTCCTAGTGTGACAATGTGAGTTAATGCACTGGATTTCAAAGTTGGTTTGAACCTCAAGATTGGCAGTTCAAGCTCACCAGCTGCTCCTCTGAAACTCATACAGGATTGCTACAAGTCGGAACTGACTCTACTGCACTTAACAACAACAACAAACATCGAACTTTATAATCAAGATTTGCCCAAAACTTTCCTCAGAGCCTCTCCCACCTCCTTGTTCCTTAGACTGTATATGAGGGGATTCAACATGGGGGTGAGGATGGTATAGAATATAGAGAGACTCTCATCTTGCTCTGAGGTGTGCAAGGCACTGGGAATCATGTAGATGAACATGGTTGGACCAAAGTAGAGAAACACCACCATCATATGGGAAGAGCAAGTAGCGAGAGCTTTATTCCTTGCCTTGGTGGAATTTAGATGGAGAACACTGAGGAAGATAAAAATGTAGGAGGCCAGAATGAGGCCAAAGGGTGTGAGAAGGAACACAATTCCAATTATGAACACCACTTTCTCGTAAATTGATGTGTCTTCACATGACAGTTTAAGCACTGCCTGTAGCTCACAGAAGAAATGGTGGACTTCTCTTGAACCACATCTGGGAAAATGCATGGTATATGTGGTTTGGACTAGGGCATTAAATGCTCCCCCTGCCCAGGACACAATGGCCATCTGCAAGCAAACCTCAGAATTCATAATGGTCACATACCTCAAGGGATTACAAATAGCTACATATCGGTCATAAGACATCAGAGTGAGCAAGATACATTCACTGCCTCCAAGGGCAGAATGGAAATAGATCTGAATCCCACAGGCAATGTATGAAATATCTGATGTCCCTGAGAAAAAGTTGGTAAGCATCTTGGGAACAGTGGTGGAAATAAGTGAGATGTCCATGAGAGAGAGTTGACTGAGTAGGAAGTACATTGGGCTGTGGAGGTGGGAATCCAGTAAGAGGAGAAGGACCAGACCAGTGTTTCCTGTGACGGCAACAATGTAGACAAGGAGAATGATGCAGATCAGGAGACTAATGTGCCTTGTTCCCGGAAAGAGTCCAAGGAGGGTAAAACCTACCACATATGTCTCATTATCACTTCTCATGTTTTGTATACAACTTGAGGAACAAACAGAAAGAATATACCAATGAACTGTTGGGGAAAATATACCAGAGAAAAAAATTTTCATATATTGACTCTGTGTTAAAGTAATACTTGCAATTCAAATCCAAGTATGACCTGTTGTTGGAGATAAAACAGGTGGTAAATATAATTATAATTTATTTATATCATAGTAAAGCATATCAATGAAATGTGAATTAATGAATAAGCCTAACAACAGGTGAAACTCTACACCCACGGATATGGTGATGTAATCCAAATGTTGACACTCCAGGAATTTTGTCAGATAAGAAATCTGAATTTCATTGGGAGTAGCAATTTAGAGTATGCAATTGCATAGTGATGTTTTGCATATAGAGTATAACCACTTTGACCCTCATCATTCCAGTTTTACAATACTCCTTTTTTTTGTTGTTGATTTTTGATAACATCTAGGAAGCATTATGATTACTTTATTTATCTTCCCTACAGTAAAATGTAATATTTTTTTTTGAAGGAGACTAGTTCTCTGTATTTGGTATGGTTGTTCATAAATGCAGTTCCAGGTTAACGATTGACTATTGCTGTTAGGTGCTATCGAGTTGGTTCCAACAAATAGCAACCCTATGCACAAAAGACCAAAACAATGCCTGGACCTATGCTATCTTCATAATGTTACATTTGAGCCCATTTCTGCTGCCACTGTGCTAATCAATCTTGTTGAGTGTCTTCCACTTTTTATCTGAGCCCTCCTCCACTTCACAAAGTATGGTGTACTTCTCTAGGGGCAATATGTCCAAAGTACTAGAGATGAAGTCTTGCTATCCTGGTTTCTAAGGAACATTCTGTCATTACTTCTTCCAATATATATTTGCTTCTTAAACTGGAAATCCACAGTGCTTTTAATATTCTTCTCCAACACCATATTGAAATGAATCAATTCTTCTAAAGCCTTCCTTACTCATTGTTCAACTTTCACATGCATGTGGGACTATTGAAAATACCATGGCTTGGGTCAGGCACAACTTAGTTCTCAAACTAGTATCTTTGATCTTGAAAACTTTGAGTTCTCTAATGCAATTCATAGATATATTTTTTGACTGCTGCTGCCATGAGTGTTAATAGTGGATCAAAGCAAAAATGAGATCTTTGACAACTTCAATCTTACCTCCATTTATCATAATGTTATTGGTCCATTTATAAGGATTTTTCTTTTCTTTTCATTAAGGTGCAATCCATACTGAAGACTGTGGTTTGATCTTCATCAGTAAGTATTTTAAGTCCTCTTCAGCAAGCAAGGTTGTATCATCTGCATATCACAGGTTGTTAATGAGTCTTCCTCCAACGCTAATGCCATGTTCTTCTTCATATAATTCAGCTTATCAGATTATTTGCTCATCATTTCTGATTTTAAGCCATTCAATGTCACCTGCTCTGTTTGAACAGCTGCTTCTTGGTCTATACACAGGTTCCTCATAAGCACAATTAAGAGTTGTGGGATATCCATTCTTCACAATGTTGTCCATAATTTGTCATGAGCCACAGCTGAAACCTTTGCATAGTTAATAAAGCATAGCTAAACATCTTTCTGGTTTTCTCTGCATTCAGTCAAGATCCATCAGATGGCAGCAATGTTATTACTCATTACATGTACCCCATTTAAATCCAGCTTGACTATCTGACAGTTCACTGTCAATGTGTTGTTCTAGGCATTTAAAATTTTTCTTTAGCAACATTTTACTTGCATGTAATATTAATGATATTGTTCAATGATTTTTGCATTTTGTGGCATCACCTCTCTTTGGATTGGATATAGATATGTATCTCTTCTAATTAGTTGGCCAGGTAGCTGCCTTTCAAATTTCTTAGCTTTGATGAGTGAGTGCCTACAATGCTGCATCAGTGTGAAAGATTTTCATTTGTATTCCATCAATTCCTGGAATCTTGTTCTTTATCAATGCCTTTAGTGCACCTTGGACTTCTTGCTGCAGTACCACTGATTCTTGATCATATCCTACCATCTGAAATGGATGAACATTGATCACTTCTTTTTGATAAAATTGGTCTGTGCATTCCTTCCATCTTCTTTTGATGCTTTTTGCATCTTTCAATATTTTGCCTATAGAATACTTCAGTATTGCTAGCTTGAGGCCAGGATGATTTCTTCAGTTCTTTCAATTTGAGAACTGCTGAACATGTTTTTCACTTTTCAGTTTTCTAACTCCAGGTTTTTGCACATCTCATCATAATACTTGAATTTTTCTTCTTGATCTGCTCTTTGGGATTTTCTGTTTAGCTCTATTGCTTCCTCATTTCTTCCATTAAATTCAGCATTTCTATGCTGGAGAACAAGTTTCAGAGTCTCTTCTGACATCCATTTTGGTCTTTTCTTTCTTTTCTGTGAAAATGACCTTTTGTTTTCTTCCTGTATGATGTTCTTGAAGTTGTCTCACAATTCTTCTGATCTTTGGTCATCAGTGACCAATGTATCAAATCTGTTATTGGTATGATCTCTAAATTCATGTGGAACACATTCAAGGTCATATTTTGGCTGTAGTGGACATGCTTTAATTTTCTTCAAGTTTTGCATGAACTTGCATATAAGCTGTTTTTGGTCTTTTCCATAGTCTGCTCCTGATCCTTATTTGGCTGATGATATTTCCCTAAAATGTACTTCATTAGGTTTCTGTGTATTCCATGTGTATAATTACTTTTTACGTTGCTTAATAAAGGTATTTGCAATGAATAGTTTATTGGCCTTGCAAAATTCTATCATGTGATCTCAAGCATCATGTCTATTACTAAGCCCAACTATGGATGCTTTCTGTTTGTTTCTAACCTTAGTATCCCAATCACCAATATTTATCAATACATCTTGATCACATGTCTGATAAATTTCACATTGAGGAAGTTGTTAAATTTCATCAATTTCACCATCACTGACTTGAATGGTTGTTGGCTGAGTTTGAGTAATAATCATATTACCTGATCTTCCTTGTAGGTGTGTAGATATTATTCTATTACAAAACACATTGTACTTCAAGATAGATTTTTAAGTGTTCTTTTTGATGATGATTACAACACCATTCTTGTTTGATTTGTAATTCCTGGCATAGTAGTCCATATGCTGACTGATTCAAAATGGCCAATACCAGTCTATTTCAGTTCTCTAATTCCTAGGAACAAGGAATATCATTGTTGACATTAGATGGATCTTGGCTGAAAGCAGAGAATACCCAAAACATGTCTACCTATATTTTATTGAGTATGTAAAGTCTTTTGACTGTATGGATTATCATAGGTTACGGATAACATTACAAATAATGGGCTTTCCATAACACTAAATTATGCTCCTGATGAACCTGTTCATAGAACAAGAGGCAGTCATTTGAAAAGTACAAGGGGACAGTGAATATTTTTAAATCAGGTAAGGTGTGTTCTAAGGCTCTATTCTTTCATTGTACTTATTCAATCTGTATGCTGCGAAAACAATTTGAAAAGCTGGAGTATATGAAGAAGAACACTGCATTAGTATTAGAGGAAGATTCATTAGTGACCTGTGATATGCAGATGATACAACCTAGCTTGCTGAAAGAGAAGAGGACTTAAAGTACCTACTAATTAAGATCAAAGGAGCTCTGGTAGCGTAAGTGGTTACCAATCGGGCTGCGAACCTCAAGGACAGCAGTTCGAAACTACCAGCTGTTCCATGGGAAAAAGATGAGACTTTCTGCTCCCGTAAAGATTTATAGCCTCGGAAACCCTGTACAGGGTCGCTATGAGTTGGAACCAACTCCATGGCACATAACAACAACAATAACAATTAAGATCAAAGACCACAGCCTTCAGTATGGATTGCACCTCAATGTAAAGAAAACAAACATCCTCACAACTCAACCAGTAACATGATAAAGGAAGGTAAGAATGAAGTTGTCAAAGATTTCATTTTGTCTGAATCCACAATCAACACTCATGGAAGCAACAGTGAAGAAATCAAATGATGTATTGCATTAAGCAAATCTACTTTGCAAGACCTCTTTAAATTATTCAAGAGCAAATATGTCAGTTTGAGGACTAAGGTGTGCCTGAACCAAGCTATGGTGTTTCCAATAGCCTCAAATGCATGTGAAATTTGAACAATGAATAAGGAAGACCATAGAAGAATTAATGGATAAGAATCACTGCATTGGAGAAGAATATTAAAAGTATCACGGACTATCAGAAGAGCAAATAAATCTGTGTTGGAAGAAGACAGCCAGAATGTGCTTTAAAAGCCAGTATGGCAAGACATCGTCTCTCACACTTCTGCCATATTATCAGGAGTGGTCAATCTTTGGAGTACAACAGCATGTTTGGTCAAGTGGAGGATCAGCAAAAAGGAGGTAGACCTCCAATGAGTTACATTGGTACAGGTACAGCACCTGGACTCATGTATAACAGTTGCGAGAATTGTATAGTACCAAATAGTGTTTTGCTTTGCATATGGTCACTATGAGTCAGAGCCAACTAGATGGCATCAAACAATAACAATGGGTTGAGGTGGTGCTGTTAGATAAATACCTAACTTCAAACTTCAAGGTCAGTAGTTTGAGCCCATTAGCACCTTACTGGGAGAAATATGAGACATTTTCTCCTGCAAAGATTTGCAGCCTCAGAAACTAATATGCAGTGTTGCTATGAGTCAGAACCAAATCCACAGCACATAACCACCATCACCACCACCAAGAAACTCTGGTAGCATAATAGTTATGAGTCGGGTTGCTAAACTCAAGGCCAACAGCTTGAAACTATCAGCTGTTACTCTGGAGAAAGATGAGACTTTCTGCTCCTGTAAAGGTTTGTTGTTAAGTTGTTAAGTGCCTTCGAGTTGGTTCCGACCCATAGCGACCCTGTACAGGGTTTCCGAGGGTGTAAATCTTTACGGGAGTAGAAAGCCTCAGGAAATCCTATGCAGGGTTGCTCTCAGTCAGAACTGACTCCACGGCACACCGCCACCACCACCACCAAAGTATACATATCCCTAAGGAGCCCTACTAGTGCTGTGGATTACATGTTGGGCTGCTAACCACAAGGTCAGTAGTTCTAATCTTCCTCTCGCTCCAAGGAAGTAAGATAAGGTTTTCTGCTTTAGTAAAGACTTATAGCAACCCTATACAGGGTTACCATGAATTGGAACCTACTCTACAGCTCACAACCACCACCACAATACATATAAGTATACATGGTGGTGGTGGTTGTGTGTCGATGAGTACTAGGTACTGGGGTTGCTATGAGTTAGAAACTGATAAAATCTCCCCACTGTTTTTATTACCTTTGCACCACTGTGGAATTAGTAAGTTCTGTCAGAATCAGAACTCTTTGTCTGCTATAAAGTGCTAGACTTTAACCAGGTATCTCTCCAGACTCTCCTAATTATCTTCCTTACTTGTTATATAGTGAGTGAGCCTCTGTGACGTTCAAAGAACTATGCTAGTTGACATGAGATACGAAGCTTAGGATGACAGGATCTTTTCAAGACAACTTTAATTCCACGGAAGAAATAATAAAAATGCACAAATCATTCTGACACAGAACAGTAACTAACCAATAGTAGATCTTTTTCCCTAGTTATATATATCCATGTCTTTCATCTAAATCTACATACATATCTGTACAACAACTTCTGAGCTGATGAACTAACAGGAGCAAATTCATATGGTATTTTATGATGGTTCTCAGTCCTTGTGACATGACAGGCAAAGAAAGGGGCATCAAATCCAAGTCTATGTGTTGCAAGAACACCAACCTGTCTTTCATTTCAAAAGTGAATTAGTGGCATAAAGGGAGTTGCAGGACCAAAAATACAGTATTGTAAGGTTTTTGGATTTTGCTTACTCCAGAATGAGGAGTTAGTTGAGTCAAGAAATGGGCAATTTGCCATTTTCATAAAACTAATCTACAGCCTACTTAATTAATTCCTTCTACCTGCCCTTTTGGTAGCGTAGTTGTTACGAATCAGGCTGCAAACCGCAAGGTCAGCAGTTCGAAACTACCAGCTGTTCCGCAGGAGAAAGATGAGGCTTTCTGCTCCTGTAAAGATTTACAGCCTCGGAAACCCTGTGCAGGGCAGCTATGAGTTGGAACCGACTCCGCGGCACACAACAACAACAACCTGCCCTTTTAAGGATCTCTGGTAGCGTAGTGCTTACGAATCAGGCTGCTAACCTCAAGGTCGGCAGTTCAAAACTACCAGCCATTCCATGGGAGAAAGATGAGGCTTTCTGCTCCCATAAAGATTTATAGCCTCAGAAACCCTGTTACAGGGTCACTATGAGTTGGAACCGACTCCACAGTACTTAACAACAACAACGTGTCCTTTACATTCCTAATGTGGCTCTTTAAGGTAAGCACTAGACTACTAACATCAAAGTTGGCAGTTCAAGCCCACCAGTTGTTCCTCAGAAACCCTATACAGGGTCCCTATCAGTCAGAATGGACTCAACAACCCTTAATAACAACAGTTGTCCTTTACCCAGTTTCTGACATGGATGTTCCTATTTTATCATGCAACTTCTCAAAAGTTCTGGTCTCTTACTGAGTCTCTGGGCATATCTACATGTTTTCCTGTGATAAGACCCTGCTTCTATTTTATAAAACATTCTCTTAGCAGCTGTAGTTACTCCTTGTTCACCCCAGTTTTTATCATGTGTTCCTGTGACTGGAAACTTCTTACTTTCCCCATGACAATGCACTAGGAACTTTTAAACTGACCAGCAAGACTTCAGTGTAGGCCCTACTTACATTCTTTTTCTACAATTCTAATTTATTGCATTTTCCCTAGATGCAATCCCCTATGTGACTCTGTGTTCAGTGGTGGTTTGAACTGTCAACCTTGTGGCTAGCAGTCTAGTGCTTATCCTACAGTACCAATCGGAACTCCTCTTGAGTACCAGTGAGTACTAAATTCAATGTTTTGGAGACCTTCCTACAAAAGTTCTTACTTTTCTATGCCACAGCAGATAGATTATATAAACACCCAAAGACCTCTTAAAGTCAAACTTTACAGTTTGTGGGGAGCCATTCAGGAATCTGTGAACATACTGAATGATTAAGATTAAGGCATCCTGCCCTGACTTATTTCATTAAGCCAGACAAACTACTCATATGCAGTTGTTTTGCTTCAGTACTACATAGACTTGAGTACCCAAAATCTTTGATATAGCATTTATCCTTATAGGGCATCATGAATCCAACACTAATAACTCACACTTTTTTTTTTTTTTTTTGTATTTGCATCATTACCTTTTAAAATGTGATTATAATCTGATAGTTTACGTCTGGTGTCTCTGAAAGAGATCTGCTTCATGGTCCAGGAATATGACTCTGTGTTCAGTCTTCTCACATTACATGCTGCACTGAATCCCATTTTATACATCATGAGTGATGAAATGACAGTGTACTAGGCCACATAGGATAAATGAATGAAGAATCCAGGTCATGTGTAATCAAAGGCCAGGATACCCCAGAGGAGTATCCACAGGGACTTCCATCCCTGGCCTTCAATTATTTTGTGTTTATTTCATAAGGTTTAGGTTAGACTTCCCTAGTAATTTAAACTGGATAATTATCTGTTCCTTTTACTGATTCTTTTGAGAATATTGTTCTCCTCCTCGTGTTCATTAGAACATGTACTAAATATTGCTGTGACAGTAGATGATGTATTGTCCTTGGTGCATAGTAAAACTTTACCACAATATGCCATGGCCCTACCTCTAGAAGGCCATTTATTTAGACAAGTTGTTTATTAGTTTCTAGTCTCTTTTATTAGTTTTAAATTAATTTTAAAGGTGTCTTTAAAGAAGAACGTTTATCAGTCTTTACATTAACTGAACACTGCTTGTCTGTCAAGTTATCATTCTGTGGTGGTTTGCATGTAGTTGTGATGCTGTTAGCTATACCACCAATATTTTAAAAGCCAGCAGGGTCACCCATGGTGGACATATATCAGCAGAGATTCTAGACAAAGACAGATTAGGAAGAAGGAGAGGCAGACTACTTCTGAAAGCTTGTTGTTACTAGGTGTGGTCCAGTCGTCTCCGACTCATAGCGACTTTATGCACAACAAATGAAACACTGACCTGTTCTGTGCTAACCTCACCATCATTGCTACACTTGAGCCATTGCCGCTGTGACTGTGCCAATACACCTCATTGTGAGTCTTCTCTTTCGCTGTCCCTGCACTTTACCAAGCATGATGTCCTTCTCCAGGGACTGGTGCCTCCTGATAATGTGTCCAAAGTATGATAGACTAAGACTGGACATCCTGGCTTTTAAGGAGATTCTGGCTATACTTATTCAAACAGATTTCTTTGGTCTTTTGGTGGTCCATAGTACTCTTAACACTCTCCTCCAGCACCGTAATTCAAGTGAACCAATATTGATAATTGTCTTTATTCATTGTCCAACTTTCACATGCGTATGAGGTTAATGAAAATACCATAGGTTGGGTCAGGCACACCTTAGTCCTCAAACTGACATCTTTGATATTGAACCTCACTCATACGTGAAAGTTGGAAAATGAATAAAGAGGCCTATAGAAGAACTGAGACATTTAAGTATGGTGTTGGACAAAAATATTAAAAATACAGTGGAGTTCAAGAAGAACAAAGTAATCTGTGTTGGAAGAAGTACAGTCAGAATGTTGTACTTACATGCTTGGTAAGGCGGAGTGTCAGTGAAAAAGAGGGAGAGCCATAATGAGATGGACTGATACAATGGCTGCAGCAATGTGAGAATGGAGCAGGATCAAGGAGTGTTTAATTCTCCTGTGCATAGGTTCTCTATGGGTCTTAACAGTCATGAGTGCACCTGAAAACAACAAAAACAATGAGACTTTATATAACCTACTAATGACATCTTCATCTTCACATAGTCCTGACAAACACCTTTTCTGAGTTTATGCCATGAAGAATCCCTTGTCCTATATTATTGACTGTCTCTTGATTGATGTACAAATTCTGCATGAGTACATTAAATTTTCTGGATTTCCTGTTTTTTTTGTTTTGTTTTTTGCAATGTTATCCATAATTTGCTATAGTCCACACAGTGAAATGCTTTTGCATAGTCAATAAAGCAACAATAAACATCTATCTGGTAATCTCTGCTTTTAGTCAAGATCCATCTGATAACAGCAATGATATCCCTCATTCCATGTCCTTTTATGAATCCATCTTGAATTTTTGGCAGCTAACAGTTGATATGTTGCTTCAATAGTTTTTAAATTATCTTTAGAAAAATATTACTTGCATGTAATAGTAATTTTATTAATTGTTTATTTTCACATCCTATAGGGTTATCTTTCTTTGGATATGGACACACATATAAATCTCTTCCAGTTCGTTGGCCAGAGAGCTGTCTTCCAAATTTATTGGCACAGACTAGTGATTGCTTCTAGCCATGAAATTTATTGCCAGAAATGTGTTGAAACATTTCAATGGAAACATTCATAGCATTTCAAAATTTGCTGACTCAAGTTGTTGAAACTTTTTAATTCATATTCTGTCTATTCCTAGAGCCTAATTTTTTACTAATGTTTTCAGTGCATCTTTGACGTCTTCTTTCACCATAGGTTCTTGAAACAGTTGAGCATCAACTAGTACTTTTTGGTATGTGACTATATATTTCTTCCATCTGCTTTTGGATGTTTCCTGCACCGTTCAATAATTTCCCATGTTAGTTGTTGTTAGGTGTCATTGAGTGGTCCTATGTCTGACAGAACAAATCATTGTCTGGTCTGGCACCATCCTCAAAATTGTTGCTATGCTTAAGTCCACTGTTGCTTCCACTGTATCAATACATTTAATTCAAAGTCTTCTTTTATTTCTTTGATCCTATACTTTACCAAACTTGGTGTCCTTTACCACAGTTTAAATGAACCCATTTAATGAAATCATTGAAATGAAACTTTTGAATTAAATACTTTAAATGAAACACAAGGTGAACTAAAGTTCCTGGAAGTATTTATTGCCCAGATGCAAATATTATATAAGAGCCTCAAGATATTTTATCTCCATTTCCAATTCTCATAAATGCTTCTTTACAAGATCTCATTATAAGACTCCAAGTTAGTTCATATAATGGAAACTATCCCTGAGGATGACATCTTGATCCTCTCTCCCAATGAGTTAGGAGGGAGGAGTCCAGGCCAATGCTGCCTCAGGGTTGGCTCAATGAGAAATTAGCCCCCTAGGTGTTCCTTGCCTCCTTTAACACTATGTGGGTTGCAGGCATGGTTGGGTAATCAGTCACTATTGTACCGCAAGAGTCTTAGCCCCATTTCCTTTTGCCAGTCTGGTCCCAACGGATTGGAAATCATTCAGTGGTGATTCTACCTTCCCCTGTGCTGTCTGGAACTAGCCTCCCTCTTGAGCTTGTAAACCAGCCACTTATTGCCTTTATAGCCCTCCCCCATGCCCATTTTGGGTAGTCAATGTCTAAGTTGCCCATCTCTGTCAACCCTGTGTACCGAGCGGGTAGGAGTGATCCTCGCTGTAAAGATTTGTTCCCTTTATTGATCTACTACATCCATAAATATAGGTAAAGTTCATCAAATTGTAGCAGGTTACTCTTTCCCGCCTCCCCACCCCCCTTCTTTCTTATTCTAGTCATGTTCTGATCATCCAGCCATCGAAGCCAGGTCAAGTGGGTACTGTCTGCCAGTATGGGTGTTCTTGTGTATCTCTCCTCACTTCATATCAGCTGGATGCTTCACTTTCCACTCTAGTCCTCTGTGGCCATGTCACTGCCTCTGGGCCCAGGAGTCCCCAGGTCTAGCCATACTGCTCTCCCTTATCAGTAAACAATGTTGTTACCAGCCAGACCACATGCCTACTCATGTATTCCCCTTGAGTTTCAGTCTTGGAAGGGGGTTTGCTCTGAGGGGTCCCGACCACTTGCCTTGATGGCTCCTGGGTGAACAGTTTACTTGTTCTTGTAGTAATCAGTCAGACTGCCATTATTGTTTAGGATTTTTCCTGCCAGTCTTTCTTTCATAAAGTATCTTCTGTTCTTCTAGCCATTCTAGGCTGGTCTACTTGGCATTTCCAGTGGAAATTTCCTACCTCTGTCAGTTCTGGATGGGGTTCTGGATTCCACCTATGGTTTTATGCAATGTAAAGGTTCCACAGGAAACCTCTAGTCCCCTTTAAGGTATTCCAATCAGTTATAGGCTGAAGACAGACTTACAAGATTTCTGTAGTGATGATTCTGGCTATTCCTTTCTCCCTGTCTCAAATGTCTATTTTATAATGGTAGGCAAGGGAAACCCCTTCAAACCACGCCTCAATCCCTGCATCCCAGAGCCCTTTTGTTCTAAGGTTGTGCATACCTCATCATTTACCTCTGTCCCACTTACCCATGTGAACCTGCCTAACTATTCTCCCATCAGCCTTGTTCTTCCAATCCCCTCCCTCTTCTTGTGTATTGCCCCTTCCCTGACCTCCACCCCCACACCCAAGTTATCCTGTGTCTATTCCTTACCCTGTGCTCTATCTTCCCCTCCCTCCCTTCCCTCCTTTCAACCCATACATCCTGGTGATCAGCAAATATGTATATAGTTTTTTCCCCTTTTAGTGTGGGTCCTTTTTCTTACTCTTTTACAATAATGATCCTATGCAATATCTCTCCTTCTGTTACTGACTGATTTCACTCAGCATAATGTACTCAAGGTTCATCCATGTTATGCGGTGGCTTGCAGCTTCCTTGTTGTTCTTCAAGGTACCATAATGTTCCAATGTGTGTATGTACCCGTTTGTTTATCCATTCTTCTATTGATGGGCACTTAGGCTGTCTCCATAATTTTGCTATTGTAAATAATGCTTCTATGAACATTGGTGTGCATATATGTACTCATGTTTTGGCTTGTATTTCTTGGATAACTACCAAGTAAAGGAATTGCTGGATCATAATGTATTTTTATTTCCAAACTTCTGAGGAATCACCGTATTGCTTACCAGAGTGGTTGGAACATTTTGCAATCCCACCAACAATGTAGGAGGGTCCCAGTCTCTCTGCATCCTTGCCAGCATTTAATGTCCTCTACTTTTTTTTAATCTTTGCTGTTATTCCTGGTGTGATATGATATTTCATTGTTGTTTTGATTTGTATCTCTCTGATGGCTAGTGATCATGAACATTTCTTCATATGTTTGTTGGCTGCCCGGATCTCTTCCTTAGTGAAGTGTCTGTGCATACTTTTCAATTGGGTAGTTCGTCTTTTTCTTATAGAGGAGTTGTAGTTTCCTATATATTTTAGAAATGACTTCCTTGTCTGATGTGTCATTGCAAAAGATTTTTTCCCATTCTGTGGGTTCCCTTTTTACTCTTTTGGTGAAATCTTTTGATACACATAAGTTTTTAATTTTTAGTATGTCCCACTCATCTATTTTGTCTACTTTTGTTTGTGTAATTTTCAAAATGTTTGGTAGTCTGTGTGTTCCTCGTATTGTTGTAGTTGTTGTTAGGTGCCATTGAGTCGGTACCGACCCATAGGGACCTTATGAACAGCAAAATGAAACACTGCCCTATCCTGGGCAAACCTCACTATGATTATGTCGTCTTGCTCAATTGACCCTTTGATTATGAGATAGTGTCCTTCTTTATCTCTTGTGCTGGTTTTTGTCTTAAAGTTTACTTTATCAGAGATCAGAATTACCATTCCTGCTTGTTTATTGTTGTAGTTAGCTTTGTATATTTTTTCCATCCTTTAACTTTACGTCTGTTTTTGTCTTTGTGTGTAAGGTGTATCTTTTGCAGGCAGCATATTGAAGGGTCTTGTTTTCTTATCCAATCTGGCACTCTCTGTCTTTTCAATGGTGCATTCAATCCATTGACATTCAATGTAATTATTGACAGGTATGAATAAATTGCTGCCATTATATTATTTTTTTGGTAGTGCTGTTCATTCCTTTCTGCATGCCTTCTTGTGCTGAGTTTGTATTTTTTATGCTCTCTTGTCAGTTTCTTCTTAGCTTTCATGTTTGTTTGTTCTGCTTGGAAGTTCATTTTCATGTTAAGTTGTAAAGTATTAACTTTCTTTGGGGTTACTTTACAGTCTATTAACTTGTCTCTCCATTTAAGAGAATCGTAGCGTAGTGGTTACGAATCGGGCTGCGAACCTTAAGGTCAGTGGTTCGAAACTACCAGTCGCTCCGCGGGAGAAAGATGAGGCTTTCTACTCCCGTAAGGATTTATACCCTCGGAAACCCTGTACAGGGTTGCTATGGGTCGGCTCCGACTCGAAGGCACTTAACAACAACAACAACAACATTGTATCCTGTAATCTACCTGACATTCCTACCACCTGGATCTCTGTTCCTACATTTATCCCTTCTTTGACATTGATATTATTTTGATCTTTGGTTGACCTTCTAGCTCCTAGTTTTGTTCTGTTCTGAACTCTGCTATCTGTCAACTGAGTTTCAGGTGATGTTGCCACACCTGTCAATCTCTGGTTGTTGACTGTTCTTGTTGGTTTTAAGTTCACAGAATTCTCTTTAGGATGTTTTAAAGTGCTGGGTTGGTTTTGATAAAAATCTCTCAGATTCTGTTTATCCTGGAATGTTTTGATTGTACCATTGTATTTGATTGGCAGTTTTGCTGAATAGATGATTCTTTGTTGGCAATTTGTTTTTTTTCTTTTAGGGTTTTGTATATGTCTCTCCAATGCCTTCTTGCCTGCATGGTTTCTGCTGAGAAGTCAGAGCTTAATTTTATTTGCTTGCCTTTGTAAGTGACACTTCTCTTCTCCCTGGCCTCTTTTAGAATTCTCTCCTTGTCTTTGATTTTAGCTTGATTATTATAGGTCTTTGTGACTTTCTTTTGGGGTCTATCCTTCCTGGGATATGTTTGGCTTCTTAAATGTTTATCTTCTCATCTTTCAAGACATTAGAGAAATTTTCTTCCAGAAGCTCTTCAACTATCTCCTCTGTGGACTTCTCTGATTCTTTCTGTTCCAGAATGCCAATAATTCTTAAGTTGTTCCTCTTCATGTTATCCAGCATGAATCTTAGACTCTCTTCAGATTTTTTAATTCTTTTCTCTGCTTGCTCTTCTATCTTAGCAGTACTGAGAGATTTGTCTTCCAGCTCTCTAGTTCTGGCTTCTATATCTTTTATTCTTCTGCTTTCCCTTTTCAGTGTATTTTCCATTTCTGATATTTTATTATTAATCATCTGGACCTGTGTTTTGCAGGTTTTGAATTGCTCTTGTAGTACTTTCCTGACTTCTTCCTTGTTTTCCTCCACCCCTTTTCGGAGCATTTGAATTTGTTTCCGTATCATTCTTCTGAATTCCATCTTAGGCAAATCTAAAACCTGCTCTTCCTCTTCTGGGGAACCTTTGTCTGTCTCCAGCTCATTTACCTTAGTTACTCTTTTCTGTTTTTGGACCTGTTTTGAGATCATTTTCTTGTGTTTTGGTTTTCATTTACAGTAGTTTTGTGGGTTTTTTAATGCTTAAATAGATGTTTGTTGAGTTAGTAAGCTTACTGGGTGTCTTCTGGTGGTTATGATCATGAGATAGGCTTCCCCTTTTGCATATAATGCTTAGCAGCTGCTATTGACTCTTGTCTCAATGGTGGACTACTATGGGGCATGCTTGTAGTTTGCCTATCTGGCCACAATTGCTGTCTCTTCTTGGAGAAAAAGCTCCCACCTCCATGAAAAAGGACCAAAAGCCAAAGTAATATAAAAGCAGAGACAAAACCCACCACTTTGAAACAAAAATAAAACCATGGCTAACTGGCCAGTCACCTTGTGACACAGGCAGTGTATGTACCGTAGGAGCCTCCAGCAGTGAGTGGGGTTGTCTGCTTGCTCAGGCCCCTCTTCTAGGTACCACCATAGAGGTGCACAGATAGATATTGAGAAGTTAATGGGAGAAAGAATCTCTACTTTTTTTGTCTGTGAAAGTCAGTTAGGTATCTGTGTGTGCACAATATAATTCTTGTGATAGTTGCAACCTTTTCTGTTGGGGTTTAGATTGTTCATATGGTTTGTCTGTCAGGCCAGACCAGTTTTTTTTCTTGCTGGATAGGCTGGAGTAAAGGATCCTGCACAAGTTAACTTTAGGGCTGGGACCCACAGGCTGACATCATAAACAGTTGTCAAGCTCTTTCTCTCTGTGCCGCAAGAAAACTGTGGTGTCGGTGCTGGATTTTTTTGGGGGTGTGTGCACCCACCCACCTAAAGGCATCTGGGCTGGGCAAAGAAGGTTCGACAGGAAAGAGGAGGGAAAAATGTGTAGAATCCCCTGCACCTCCTTTTGCAAATGTCACTGCACCACTTTTAGCGCTGGTTCCCTGTCCCAGTCTGGATGTAGCCCCACCCTCTGAACTCTGCCTGGGTGGGGTGGCTGCAGAAGGAGTCTCATCTGGAGCGATTCCTAACTCAGAGTATTTTTCTTTATACTGTGATTTTTCCACTTGTGTGTGCAGAAAACTGACACCCTGGACTTTATGCTAAATCCAGAGCTCTGGTGGTGTTCCGTGAGTGCAGCTTCTCTGGGTTTACAATCCCTCCTCCTGGCTTTCTCTGCTGTCACCCAAACCAGAAACCCTCATACCTTATTGAATCCTGTATACTTTGTAGTCAAAACATTCGACCCACTCCAACAAGGAACCCTTGTAGCATAGTAGGTTATCCATAGGTCAGCATTAGGGATCTACCATCTGCTCAGCAGTAGAATGATTTGCTTCCATAAAGATTTACAGTCTAGGGAAACCTTATATAGGTTTGCTATGAGTCAGAACCATCTCAAGTACACACATCCACCACTACATATATATATCAGAACCTACTCGAGGGCACACAACAGCTTTATTCTCTATCTATCTATCTATCTATCTATCTATCTATCTAGTTATTAAGTATCGTTGAGTCAGTTCTGACCCATAGTAACCCTGTATAGGGTTTCTGAGGAGCAGTTGGTGAGCTTGAATGGCTGACCTTGCAGTTCAAACGACTTTGCAGTCCAGCGTATTAACCCACAGCATGTGTGTTGCTTATCATACACACACACACACACACACACACACATACACACATACACACATACATGGTGTGGCACAGTAAGATAAACAAGGTAAGCAGTTCAAACTCAACAGCCGCTCTTCGGAAACCCTATACAGAGTCATTATTAGTTGAATCCAACTAGATGGCACTTAACAACAACAACAAGTATATGATTCACTGAACCACAAGATCAGTTTCAGCTGCAAGGTTGGTGTTTCAAATCCACAAGCTGCTCCTTGGAAACCGTATACAGGGTGGCTATGAGTCGCAATCAACTAAACAACACTTAACAACCATATATATATATATATATATACACACACATACATACATACATACATATTAGAGAGTGGGCTCTGGAGCGGCACTGTAGGCTAAGTACTGGACTGCTAACAACATTAGTGGTTAAAACCCAACACCAAACCCTCCTTTGGAGAATGGGAATCAACTCCATGGTACTTAATGACAATACGTTTTCTGAGGAGCAGCTGGTGGGTTTGAACCATTGACTTTGTGGCTGGAAGTTCAGTGCTTATCCTATATCACCACACACATATGTATGCAAGTTGTTATATGCCATTGAGTCGGTTCTGACTCACAGTGACCCTGTACAGTGTTTCTGAGGCTTTAAATCTTCTTGGGAACAGTAATTCTCATCTTGCCCACAGAGTGGCTGGTGGCCCAGTGCTTATGATATGTAGCCACCTTGCTCCTGATAGATAGATAGATATATAGATAGAACTATATGACAGAAATAGATAGATAAATGAGCACCTTACTTCTAACTGAAAACTGGCAGTTGAAACATACCAGCTTTCCTTGTTAACCCTATACAGGGTCGCTATAGGTCAGAATCAACTCAATGGCACTTAACAACAACAACTATATATATATATGTGAGTGCATATGTGTAGCACATAAAAAATGCATTCAATACTAAGTCAAATCAATTTGAGTTGTATTCTAGAAATTTTTATCTTCAGTAGGACAGATATATAAAAAGAACCTCTGTCTTTAGGTTCTGTTTCATATTATCCTGAAATTGTTTTATATTATATTTAAGTGAAACTAGAATCAATGTTTATTTCAAAGTTTAATGTAGTCAATATCCAGATCTACTGTTGATACATTAACTGGGTTACACAAAGATCTACTAGAAATAGAATCAGAGAATATACAACATGCATATAACATATAGGAAAATATTAATGAAGGTTATAGTTTTGCCTAACCCAGCTGCCTGTCAATCTAAAAATATTGCAATCAAGATTAATTTGTAATTTTGATCATTTGCATATTTTCTTTTTAAAATAATAATTTAACAAGTCTTTATTTTCACAAAGGGGATAAACATTTAGCAATTGAATATATTTGCTAGGTATGAACCAAGCCCTAAATTCAAACATTAAGGTAATTATGATTATTGAGATAGTTTAAATATATTACTCTGCTGCTATTGAAAATTTATAACCTAACAATGTATACTGATATATAAGATGTACATTGTTCTATCTAATAATAAGGCCTTTGCACAAAACTTTCCTCAGAGCTTCTCCTACATCTTTGTTCCGTAGGCTGTATATGAGAGGGTTCAACATGGGAGTAAGAATGGTATAGAATACAGAGAGACCCTGGTCCTGCTCTGAGGTTTGTAAAGACCTGGGAATCATGTAGATGAACATAGTTGGACCAAAGTAGAGAAACACCACCATAAGATGGGAAGAGCAGGTAGTGAAAGCTTTATTTCTCCCCTTGGAAGAATTAATGTGGAGAACATTAAGAAAGATAAGAGCATAGGAGGTGAGGATGAGGACAAAGGGTATAAGAAGAAGTAAAATTCCCATTACTAAAACTATTTTCTCATAAGCTGAAGTGTCCTCACATGATAGCTTGAGTACTGCCTGTAGTTCACAAAAGAAATGTTGGACTACTCTTGAACCACATCGGGGATAATGCATGGCATATGTGGTATGGACTAGGGAATTAAATGCCCCTCCTGCCCAGGACACAATGGCCATCTGTAGGCAAACCTCAGAATTCATAATGGCCACATACCTCAAAGGGTTGCAAATAGCCACATATCGGTCATAGGCCATAAAGGTTAGTAGAATGCATTCACTGCCTCCTAAAGCTGCATAGAAATAGACCTGAGTTCTACAGGCAATGTATGAAATATCTGATGTTCCTGAGAAAAAGTTGGTTAGCATTTTGGGGACAGTGGTGGAGATGAGGGAGATGTCCATTAGGGAGAGTTGGCTGAGTAGGAAGTACATGGGACTGTGGAGTTGGGGATCCAGACAAATAAGGAGGACCAAGGTTGCATTTCCTGTGATGGCAACAAAGCAGAAAAGGAGAATGGTGCAGATGAGTAAGCCAATGTACCTCGTTCCTGGGAAAAGTCCAAGGAGGATAAAACCTACCATGGAGGTCTCATTTTCTCTCTTCATGTTTGTATACATCTAGACAGACAAAGAGGAGAAACACATCAATATGCCACAGGAAGAAATATTAGTAGTAAAAAAGTATTTCCATCCATAAACTCTGGGTTAAAATCAACTGTGACTACTCATCCCAAATCTTAGTTAGATGTGGGAGAGAAACAGACTTTAATTGACTTTAATCATTAAATATCATAATGAAATCTAATAAGATAAGCATTACAGGTTGATCTTCCTAAAGGGTTACTTTTTACATTCTTGAACATAGGTACAAAATTCAAAATATCCAAATATCTGGAACATTTGGCAGTCAGATATCTGAGAATATATTGGATGACTTTGAATTTCAATGTGTGTCTTTTCAATTGCACTATATAAACAGCCAACATATTATATGAATATGAAAATGTGCAAAAGTTTGCTAAACTTCTTAGTCAGATCTATGTTCTACAATTTAGAAAAAATTAGGCTTGTTTGTCACTCTGATTACCTCTGAAATTGATGGGTTGATTCTTACACATTATCTCCCCAAATATCTGAAGTGATGCTTGCATTAACCTCACAGTTAATGTTCATTTAAAAAGCAAAGTGGTTTTTATATAAAGTATAATTATTCTCTCACTCTCCATTCCAATAAAAATATATTCCCCTTCTGTGCAGAAGAGCATCAAGAAAAGGATGATTACTTGATTTCTCTTCTCTACTCTCGGGTTGATAATTAAATAAGTCTAATATTATAAAAGGTGGATCTACACTGTTCTCTTTAAAAAAATTCTCTTTCTATGACCTATTATAGGCTGACCAGAATAGCAGCTTAAGGTTATTGTTTGACCTGGGAGACTTATTGGGATGTCATAGTAGAACATAATGCTGACATGAAATAGGTACTAACACCACCCAGGTCTCATCTATGGTTACCAGAAAACTTCCATATCATTCTTTATATTATTGGGCTACTTTGTAATATTTGAAAAAAGGTAAGGTTCTCAGAAGTTTCAAACTGAGCTTTTATTTGCTTGCCAATTAGTCTTATATGAAAAAAAAAAATCAACTCTATTTTACAACACATCATGTTGCCTAGTAATTTAAAAGTGAATTGCCTCATATCTAAACAGCAAAGTTATTATACCTTGGTTCAGATGTAGCATCTATTTCAGGTTGGTCAGCATCACAGTGAAAAATAAGAAAGGAAAGTCCAAGTGTTCTCAGGAGAAATAGGTATGAGATCTGACATCTGAGCAAATACTAGGTACAAGATTATCTGACTTGAAAGCAATGTATTTCCCAACACAGCAGGATGCTTTTCAGTTTCGGTTCATATGATCCATAAAGAAGGAAAGTGATGGCTATGAATAGAAAAGGGTTCTGAGTCTAAAATGATATGCTAAGGTTAGACCTTACTCCATTAAACATGATAGAGAAGCATGTAGTGTAGAATCTTAAGTGGGAAATTAATCAAATTGTTGTTACAAAAGACCAAGCAGAAATATGTGAGAATATTGGATGATAAAGGTAAACTAATTGCTGCTCACCCCATTATTGTTATTAAACCTGACTTGCAAGCATATAAGAAAATATAAACTCTTTTAGCTTTCCTATTTTGTCATATTATTGGCTTACCTTATATGTGAAAAGGCTTAGAAATAACATTCATGTCATGTCCTCATTACATATTCTAGATGCCCTGGGATATGTTGCGATTCTTCAGTCAAAAAGAACATGATTTGTTTCTTCAGGTAAGTGATTCCAAAATTCTCATGTAATATGCTTCATTGTACCCTAAGTCTCATAATCAATGAGTGGATAAATTAACTTGGCTATTTAGTAGGAATGGTGAGTCATCCATGTGTAATCATGGGACTCCTGTGCACTCCCAAAGGCATTTCCTTGGAGACTCAATCTGGCTTTCAATAATCTTGAGTATATTTTTATCAGATTAAATGTTTGAAAAATCATTTTTAGTGGATAATTTCTGATTGACAACAGCATTCCCTGCCTCCTGCTTTGTATCAACATTTTCTTATAATTATGCTATGAATGCAGAGAGTTTACGATTCATGATAAATTTGAAATCTTCTGCCATTGCTCATGTACACAATATCAGGATTTAGCCTATGAAAGGTCCTCTTTAGAGGGCATAATGGTTGAAAGACTAAACTTATACCCGAAAGCAAGTTGAAAGCTGAAGAATATCTCTCCTTCAGGTACTAGAGGATCAATCTTTGATCCTCTATATAAAAAATGTATGAAGATCATTCATTGAAGATTAATGATTATGCATGTACTCTGTGCCAAATATCTAGGTAAATGGAATAGAAATGCACATTATATATTTTCTTTCTTTATTTTTTTTTGTTGTTGTTATTGTTGTATGCATTCAAGTCAGATCCAATTCATAACAACCCTAATTACAACAGAAAAAAGCACCGTCCAGTCCTGTGAGGATGCTCACAATCTTTACTACACTCAACTCCATTGTTGTAACTACAATGTCATTCTATCTCTTTGAGGCTATCCCTATTTTTTGGCTGAACATCTACTTTACCAAGAGCAAAGTCCTTCACCAAAAACTGGCCTGTCCTGATAACATGTCCAAGTATAGACGATTATATCTTAACATTTTTGCTTCTAAAGATCAATCCAGTCATACCTTTTCCAAACCAGTCTTGTGCAACCTCTGTCAGTACATTGTATTCAATTTTATTGCCAACAGCATAATTCAAATTCATAATATTTTCTCTGGTCTTCCTTATTGATTGCTCAGCTCTCATATGCATTTGAGGTTATTGAAAATGTCCTGACTTGGATCAGGCATATGGTATTACTCAAAGTATTATCTTTGATCTTTAACAGTTTACAGATGACTTTGTAGTAAATATGTCCAATGCAATATGTAATTTTATTTCGTGACGGTGGTTTCCATAAGCATTGAGTGTGGATCTAAGTAAAATAAATCTTTGATAATGACACTCTTTTCTTTGTTTAACATGTCTTACACTGGTCCAATTGTGAGGATTTTTGTTTTCTTTTCATTGAGATGTAATCCATACTGAAGGCTGTAAATCTTTGATCTTCATTAGTAATTATCACAAGTTCTCCTCACTTTCAGCAAGAAATGTTGTGTCATCTGCATATGGCGGATCATTAATGAGTTTTTATGCAGTGCTAATGCTTAGAAGAACACAGCATTAGCACTGGATAAAAACTCCAAATGTCATTTAAATTATAGTAAGTTTAAGTTCTATTAATAATTATTAATTTATAGGAATCAGTTATGCATGTTTCAATTTTCTCTTTCTCTCTTTTGTTACCATTACTTCTTGATTTTAAGCATGTCTATTACTTTTATTAGTCGCTGAAAACTTTATGAACAGTGGTGGAACACTGTCACATAGGAGTCCTGGTATGCTGCTTACAGTTTGAACTGCAAGTTCTGAGGTTCAAGTTTACCAGCTGTACCGTGGGAACCCTATACAGGGTCACTGTGAATTGGAAGCGACTCCACAGCATTTAGCAACAAAATTTTCTTTTTTATTCCACCACTCATCTGTCAGTTTGTCATACTGTGGTAGCTTGCATGTTGCTGTGATGCTGGAAGTTATGACACCAGTATTTTAAATACCAATGCTGTCATCCATCGTAGACAGTTTCCGGGCAGCTTCCAAACTAATACTGACTAGGAAACAAGAGAGACATATTACTGACTGTTTGTTGTTGCTGCTGTTAAATGCCATCGAGTTGGATCTGACTCATAGTGACTCTTTATAGGTTTCCAAGGAGCAGCTGGTGAATTTGAACTACAACCTCATGATTAGCTGTCAAGTGCTTGTCCTACAGCGCCACACCAGGATGCCAAAATCTTGATAGCAGAGGATGGCTAGCCACTGAAGATCTTGTGACTAGCAGTAGAACATTGTCAGATATAGTTTCAGAAAATGAAGACATCATGAATAGAAGCAGATCATTATCAGATACTGTGCCAGAAGATGAGACCCTCAGGTTGGAAAACACTCAAAAGTATCATTGGAAAATAGTTGCTTCCTCACAATAGAGTTGACCATGATGAGGCAAGTGGAGTATAGCTTTCAGAACCTTCTTTTGCTGATAGGGGACCACTCAGAATGAGGTGAAATCACTACAAACATACATTGATAATCAGAACATGAAATGTGTGAACCGTGAATCTAGGAAAATTAGTTGTCATTAATGAAACAGAGTGCATAAAGATTGATATCTCAGCAATTGGTGAATGAACTGAAATGGACTGGTACTGGCCATTTCAAGTCTGACAGTCAGTGATTCATTATGCTACAATCAACAAATTCAAGAGAAATGGTGTCACATTCGTTATCAAAAAGAACATTTCAAAATCCATGTTGAAGTATAATGCTATCTGTGATAGGATAAAATTTATATACCTACAAGAAGACAATATGATACTGCTAAAGCGTAGTGGTTATGAATCGGGCTGCAAACCATAAGGTCAGCAGTTCGAAACTACCAGCTGTTCCATGGGAGAAAGATAAGGCTTTCTACTCCAGTAATGATTTACAGCCTCGGAAACCCTGTACAGGGTCACTATGAGTCAGAACCGACTCCATGGCACATAACAACAACAACACAATAATATTATTCAAATTTACATGACAACCACTAAAGTTAGTATAATTAAATTGAAGAATTCTACCAGCTTCTTCAGTTTGAAACTGATCAAGCATATAATTAAGACGTATTTATGATTACTGCTGATTGGAAGGCAAAAATGGGAAACAAGAGAAAGGTATTATTAGAACATAATACCTTGATGATACAAATGATGCTGGTGATTACATGATAGAAATTTAAGAGACTAATGACTTACTCGTTACAAATACCTTTATTATAAAACATAAGAGGCCACTATACACATGGAACTCACCAGATAAGATACACAGGAATCAAACTGATTACATCTGTGGGGAAAAAATGGTGGAAGAACTCAATACCAACAATCTAAACAAGGCCAGACTGTTTAGATTAAACTGAGGAACAGATCTTCTGTTGCTCATATGCAAGTTCAGAAGTTCATGCTGAAGATGAAGATAATTAAAATAACTTCATGAGAACCAAAATATAAGCTTGGACTTATTCCACAGGAATTTAGACACCATCTCAAGAATAAATCTGATGTATTAGACATTAATGACTGAAGACCAGAAGAGTTGTTGGATGATGTCAAGAATATCATGCAGGAAAAAGCAAAGACTAAAATGGTTGTCAGAGAGATTCTAAAATTCATTCTCTGGAATAGATATGCTAAAACAAATGGAACAAATAAGGAAGTTAAAGAGTTAAACAGAAAATTTCTAAGGCGACTAGGAAAAACAAACTCAAGTATAACAATGTAGAAAGACCTGGATTTAAAAGCCTAGAGGAAACAACATGCTGAACATTTCTTAAGCTGAAAGAACTGAAGAATAATTCAAAACTTGACTTGAAATATTGTCTTGTGGTTTTTTTGTTTTGTTTTGTTTTGCTAATGATAATTCAAACATGACTACAACCATAAATTGACAGAGAACTTCCAGAGGTTCAAGTCGGATTCAGAAGATGACATGGAATGAGGGATATCATTGCTGACTTCATATGGATCTTTGCTGAAAGCAGAGAATACCAGAAAGATGTATATATGTGCTTTATTGACTATGCAAAGGCTTTAGATTATGTGGATCACGATAAACTATGGACAGTATTGTGGAGCATGAGTATTCTGAAATTGTGCTCATGAGGAACCTGTACATAGACCAAGAGGCAGTTGTTAGAACAGAACAAGGTAACGTTGATAAAATTAGGAAAGGTTTGCACTAGGGTTGTATTCTTTTGCCATGCTTATGCTGAGCAAATAATCCAAGAAGCTGAATTATATGAAGAAAAAAGTGACATCAGGATAGGAGGAAGACTCATTAACAACCTTCAATATGAAGATGATACAACCTTACTTACTGAAAATGAAGAGAATTTAAAATACTTATTAATGAAGATCAAAGACCACAGCCTTCAATATTGGTTGAACTTCAATGTAAAAAAAACTAAAGCCCTCACAACTGGACCAATAATAACATCATAATAAATGGAGAAAATATTGAAGTTGTCAAAACTTCATTTTTCTTGGGTCAACATTCAACACTCATGAAAGCAGCAGTCAAGAAATCAAATGCATTTTGCATTAGGCAAATCTGCTGCACAAGATCTCTGTAAAGTTTTCAAGAGCAAAGATGTCAGTTTGAGGTTTAAGTGCTACTGACCCAAGATACGATATTTTCAAGTGCTTCATATGAATGTGAAAATTACACAACAAATAAGGAAAATTGTTAAAGAACCAAGGAATTCGAGTTATAGTATTAGAGAAGAATACTGGAAGTACCAGGGACTGCCAGAAAAACAAATGAATCTGTGCTGGAATAAATACAGCAAGAATGCTTCTTAGAAGCCCAGATAGCAAGACTTTGTCTCTCCTATTTTGGACAAGTTATCAGGAGGGATGAATCCCTGGAGAAGGACTTCATGTGTGGTGAAGTGGAGCGTCAATGAAAATGAGGAAGACTCCCAAAGAGATGCATTGACAAAGTGGCAGCAGTAATGGACTCAAGTGTAACAATTGTGAAAATGCCTGTGTTTCTTTCTGTAGTGCATAGGGTTGCTGTGGATCACTGTGAGTTGGAACAGACTCAGTGGTACCTAACAATAATGGAATTATTTCTCTATTAGATGGAAGGTACTATGATAAGAAATAGAGACCCTGGATTATGTAATCATTCTATTTTAAAAAGTCTATGTTCCTTTTTTAGGTAGGCAGATAGCATACAAGCACAAGTCTTGTTTAGACTCAAATTTTTAAACAAAAGTAGAAGTTGGTGTGTCTCAGTGATTCAAGTGATAATGAATGTTTTGGGCTGATAATTGAAAGCTTGGAAGTACCAGTCTATCCAGAGGTGCCTAGGATAAAAGACATGGTAATCTACTTTGAAAAACCAGATGTTGAAAACTCTAGGGAGCACAGTTCTTCTTGACACATATAGTGTTGTCATGAATAATAATTGACTTAATAGTGCATGGTGACTGGTTATTTCACTTCTCCCTTAATTTTATGGCTTAGCATTTACTTTAACATGTTGCTTTATCTCAAAGCATGGCCCTTACTACTATGATGTAATTCTTTGGACATCTACACTGAAAGTCCAGGCAATTTACTAGGATTCCAACATGATGGGGTTTGAATTTCAGGCAACTGTTTGGCCCTTTAACTTTCTAGTTTTTTTATTCTATCTTATTATTATTTGCAATGGTGCTCTATGTTGCACTACAGTTCCACTCAAAGGTAGCCCTGAGTAGTCATGAAGGGAACTTCTCACTGAGAAAATGACCTGATATGTGAACTGTGGTGAGTACTTCCACAGGAATCAGTAAGATTGGTAAAATAAAAACAAGTATGTCTAGGGGGAAAGTTTTTATACAGACTAATAGGAGAGTAAAATGCACTTCTTCTGTGAAAGCACTGTGAACTATCCCAGATGTGACATTTTCTTCCCTACTCGCAGATTTTCTTCCATCAAGGACATCTGTGCACTTTAACAAAAAATCTGATTTACTCAAATGGGATTCCAGATACTCTAGCTTTGACCAAGAAGCATGTATTTTTGATAAAGGACAACAGTGTAATCAACCATATCCATGCTACATCACATGAAACAAATGGATAAATAGGAGAATAGACTGACTTGCTAAAGGTTTAGCTAATGCACAGTCTGAGAGATCATGATGAAGGATCATGATGCTGTCCTTCATGCTGAGATAACATCTTTTGTATCATAATATGCTCCCTCCAGTAGCTAAAATATTAGGATTAGTGGCCAAGAGACAAAACTAGGACTGACTACATTCTTCAACCAACCATGGGGATGGCACAGGACTGGGTAACATTTTTACTCTTCTCCATGGGGGTCCTCATGAGTTGGGGTTAACTTGACAGCAGCTAACAACACAATAAACACGGTCATTCCCAGAGACCCACTTGGGAAAACTGTACGTCTTGCTTCTAAATATTTTGTGCTTACATGGCCTACAGTTCCTTTTTCCTGCTTCATGATCACTTTGAGCTTTCTATGTTGATGAAGAAGAAAGCAAATATTGGATCAACAACCTTGGATCACCTGAATTTCTAGTCAAAGAAGAAGGAACGTTAGTCTGAGTATTGGAGAAGGAACATAATGATAATAATCAGTGAGGGCCATGAAATCAGCTTCAGCATTAGGGTATAAGTTTTCCTTACTCCCTTTGTTGAGTATTCTTTATAGATTGTGGTTTCCAACAGTCCCTGGGAAGATATGGTGACAGGTTACATTTTCTGGAGGATAATAGCAATTCTGAGCAATTCAAAGTGGAATTCAGATATAGAAAAGAAACTTTGAGTGAAAAATTGACAAGGGTGAGTCAAAAATTATGTGCACTACAGTTATATTAAATTGTCCATCCACATCAACGGCTGATAACATTGAGCATGCATGTGAAGTGATTCTGTGGAAAAACAAGTGACAATGGATTATGTGCACATCATTTGCAAATCAGCGTTGGCTTTGCTTATGAAATAATCCATGATAGACTTCAGATTTTGAAAAGGTTGTGAGAGGTGAGTACCAAAACAACTCATGGAAGAGCATAAAAAGAAGTATTTTGACATCTGCAAATATGATTTGGAAAGATACTCAAAAGAAAGTAAAAGTTTCTGAAAAAAAAAGAAAAATCATTACTGGTGATGAGACATGGATTCATCACTACGAACCTGAGAATAAACAGTAGAATATGGAATGGAAGCATCCTCAATCACCGACCAAGAAAAAGCTCAAAAATCAACCAATCAGCTGGAAATTTGATGCTTACAGTTTTCTGGGATTCTCAAGGGTCGGTATTGGAACACTATCTGGAAAAAAGATTCAACAATCAACAGCGCTCTTTACACTGAGATACTCACTGAAGAGCTGAAACCTAAATTTTGGATTAAACACAGAGAAATACTATCCAAGGGCATTGTGATCTTGCATGACAGTGCATGTCCACACACCTCTGCCAACACTATTGATACTCTGAAAAAACTATATTTAAGATGTTAAAGTATCCTCCCTATATCCCTGATCCTGTTCCATCAGACTTTCACATGTTTGGCCCCCTGAAAGCAGACTTTCAAGGATGAAGATTTACCTCTGACAAACAAATGAAGACAGTGGTGCTTTCATGACTCACAGCTCAGCCTAAAACATTTTCTAAATAGGGAGTACAAAAGCTTGGTGACAGATGACATAGTGTAGTGAAATGCAATGAGATTATGTTGGTAAATAATGTATTTGGCTTCTAAAAGTTGATTAAAATTAATTCAACAGCAAGATTGCAGATAATTTTTTTACTCAAACGCATACAATTTTATTCACTTAAGACAATTTTTCCATCAAAACACCAATATTTGTTTCCATTATTATTCAATTTTCATTTTTAACTAACATTACCAATATATTGACATCAAAGGGGAATTTAGTAGAGGACACTTCCAAACAAACCAATTTTGTATATTGTTGTTCTTGTGAAATGCCATCAAGTCTTTTCCAACCCTTAGCAATCTGTGTAGGGTTCCCAAGGAATGACTGGTAGGTTTGAACTGCCGACCTTGAGGTTCAGCTAGATCTATGGTTTAGTGCATCATGCTGCAGCCCCATATCTGGACTCCATTTGGATAAGCAGTTTGTACTGAGTAATATTATTGATTTCTAAATGAAATACCTTCAGTGAAGTAAGGAAAGATATGGAAATTCAAATTCAACCATGACTTATCTATTTATTATCTTTTAATCTATCGCATGAGAATCAAACATCTGGCTTTGATAGTTTTGTTTCTGTAGTTACTGTTACAAAGAGTCAACTGATCTTGTATGAATCAATAAATTACATTTGAATACCGCAATTGTTGAGTGAAAATATCAATATTCAAGTTTAATGAAAATTTCATTCAGATTAATTGTTCAAATACGGTTAATCCTCATGTGAACAATCTTATTTATAATTTATTTAAAGCATATTTTTAGATGTAAGATTTTAGGTAATTATGACCAATGTTATTAAGAAGTAGAAAAAAGAAGTACTTGTTAAAATCGTGGCTTGCCCTGTTAAAATGACTTTATGTGTACTTGATAATAAATAGAATAGGTAAATTACTGTTTTTGTCTTATGTAAATTATAAATTCATTAGCTTATAATTTTTCTGGATAACCGTTAATAGTATACAGTTTTTAATATGTGTCAAATTAAACATCTGCTCAATTAGATAACTGAATATGTCTGGTGATTTTCATAATCTAGTTATATAAATGGTTAGGAATTGTTAACTTTATGCGGCTTCACAAGAAGTCATGGGATTTATGGTTGGGAATTGTTACTTAAGTCACTAAGTATTCAGTAATTCTGAATATTACCAAAGGAGCTCTGGTAGCATAGTGGTTACGAACCTCAAGGTCAGCAGTTAGAAACTACCAGCGATTCTGCGGGAGAAAGATGAAGTGTTCTGCTCCCATAAAGATTTACAGACTCAGAAACCCTGTGCAGGGTCACTATGAGTTGGAACAGGCTCCATGGTACTTAACAACAACAACAACAACCTTACAATTACTAATCACCCACATTTTTCCTCAGAGCCTTTCCTACTTCTTTGTTCCTTAGGCTGTAAATGAGGGGGTTCAGCATTGGTGTAAGAATGGTATAGAATACAGATAGACCTTCATCTAGCTCTGATGTGTGCAAGAAACTAGGAATCATGTAGATGAACATGGTTGGGCCAAAGTAGAGACAAACTACCATCAGATGGGAAGAGCAGGTGGCAAGAGCTTTATTCCTTGCCTTGATAGAATTTAAATGGAGAACACTAAGAAAGATGAGGGCATAGGAGGTTAGGATGAGGCCAAAGGGTATGAGAAGAAATAAAATACCTATTACTAAAATTACTTTCTCATAAGCTGAAGTGTCCTCACATGATAGCTTGAGCACTGCCTGTAGTTCACAAAAGAAATGTTGGATTTCCATTGCGCCACATCTAGAATAATGCATGGTGTATGCAGTTTGGACTAGTGAATTTAATGCGCCTCCTACCCAGGACACAATGGCCATCTGTAGGCAAACCTCAGAATTCATAATGACCACATACCTCAAAGGGTTGCAAATAGCCACATATCGGTCATAGGCCATGAGAGTTAGCAGAATGCATTCACTGCCTCCTAAAGCTGTGTAGAAATAGATCTGAGTTCCACAGGCAATGTATGAAATATCTGATGTTCCTGAGAAAAAGTTGGTTAGCATCTTTGGGACAGTGGTGGAGATGAGGGAGATGTCCATGAGGGAGAGTTGGCTGAGCAGGAAGTACATGAGACTGTGGAGTTGGGGATCCAGACATATGAGGAGGACAAGGGTGCTGTTTCCTGTGGTGGCAACAAAGTAGACAAGGAGAATGGTGCAAACGAGTAAGTCAATGAACGTCATTCCTGGAAAAAGTCCAAGGAGGATGAAACCTACAGCAGAAGTCTCATTTTCTCTCCTCATGTTTGTATACATCTAGAGGAGCAAAAACAAGAGAATTACATCAGTGTCCCACAGGGGAAGATATTAATAAATAAAAAAGTATCTCCATTAATAGATTGAGTTAAAATCAACTGTGACTATACTACCCCAAATCTTAGCCAGAACTGATAAAGAAGCAGATTTACTTGACTTTATCATTAAAGATCATGATGAAATCTAGTAAGATAAGCATTGAAGGCTGATCATCCTAAGGGGTTACTTTTTACAGACTTGAATGAAGGCATAAAACTTAAATATCCAAGCATCTGAAACATTTGGCTGTCAGATATCTGAGACTATGTTGGATGCCTTTGAATTTCAATGTGTCTTTTCGATTGCACTACATAAACAGCCAACAAACTACATGAATATGAAAATGGGCAAAAACTTGCTAAACTTCTTAGTCAGATCTATGTTCTATGGCTAAGAAGAAACTTACATCTTTGTCACTCTGATTACCTTTGAAGTTGATGAGTTGCTTCTCACACATAGCTTCCCAACCATCTGAAATAATGTTTGCATCAACCTCACAGTCATTCTATACTTGAAATGCATGATGATGTTCTGTATAAAGTATAATTGTTCTCTCTTTCCATTTCAATAAAACAATATATTCCCCTTCTGTGCAGTAGAGCATCTAGGAACATATGATTACTTGATTTCATTTCTCTACTTTTGGATTAAAGAGCTCTGGTAGCATAGTGGGTTACAAATTAAGCTGCTAATTGCAAGGTCAGCGGTTCAGAAGCTTTGTTGTTTTTGTTAAGTACTATGGAGAGAGTTCCAACTCATAGAGAGCATATGTAGGGCTTCGGACGTTTTAAATTTAAGTAGCAGAAAGCCCTCATCTTTCTCCCACAGAGGTAGAGGCAGGCTCAAACCACTGATCTTGTGGTTCGCAATCAAGTGTTTATCTTATTGTGCTCCCAGTTCAAAGCTACCAGCAGCTAATCAAATAGGAGTAATATTAAGAAAGGCAGGTCCCCTTTAAATTTAAGAATTTAAAGGTCCCCTCTATTTGAAGAAATTCTTCCTATGATATATTATGGGTTTACCAGAATAACTGTTTAAGGCTACTGTTTGACCTAGGCATTCCTTTAGGGTGTCATGGTGGAAAACAATGTTGAGATGAACTAGGTTCTTATCGGATGGTCACTAGAGGAATTTTATATCATTCTTTATATTTTAGCTCTACTTTGTAAAATTTGGAAAAACATAGTTGGTGAGTTTCTCTGAAATTTCAAACTGAGCTTTTATTGGCTTGCCAGTTAGTCTTACATGAAAAAAACCCAGTCTATTTTCCAATACACCATGTTGCCTAATAATTTAAAGGTGAATTTTTTCATATCTAAACAACAAAATTATTATATCTTGGTTCAGATGCAACATTGATTTCAGGCTGGTCAGCATATTAAACTAACAGTGAAGGTTAGATAAGGAAAACCCAAGTTTTCTCAGAGAAATAGAAATGAGATCTGACATCTCCTGAGCAACTACTAGTTTAGGATTATCAAACCTCAAAATAATATATTTCCTAACACATCAGGATGCTTTTCAGTTTCAGAGGTTCATAGGATACATAGAGAGGGTAAATAATGGCTATGAACAGCAAAGAGTTTTTAATCTTGAATGACATGCTAAGAAATTTAGACCTTCCTCAATTAAACATGGCAGAGGTGTGTGCAGTGGGATTCTTGAGTGAGGTCAGGTGGTGAATTAATTAATCAAACTGTTGTTATAGAAGATTATCCAGAAATACATTAGTTTAATGGATTATAAGGGTAAATCCATTGCTGCTCACCTCAATATTGCTACTAAACCTGGTTTGCACATACAATGTGCAAAACTATAGAAATTTATAGCTTTTCTATTTTGCCATTTTATTGACTTACCTTGTATATTAAAAGGTTTAGAAACAGCATTTATGTCATGTCCTCATTACACATTCTAGATGCCCTGGGGTATGTTATGGTTCTTCAGTCGAACAGGATACACTTTGTTTCTTCAGGTAAGTGAATCCCACATTATCATATTAGCTGCTTCATTGTGCCTTGAGTTCAATGATCTATGAATGGATAAATTAACTTGGCTATTTAGGAGGAATGGTGAATCATCCACATGTAATCATGGGCCTGTGTACTCCCAAAGGCATTTCCTTGGAGACTCTATCCTGGCTTTTAATTTTCTTGAGTGTGTCTTATCAGACTGAAAGTTCCCCAAAATAATTTTTAGTAGCTAATTACTGATTGTTTGACAACAGCATTCCCTGCTTCCTGTTCTGCAACAACATTTTCTAACAATTATGCTATGAATGCAGATAGCATGTGATGATTCTCTGTTAACTTAAAATCTTCTATCATTGTTCATATACAAAATATTAGAATCCAGCCCATGAAAGACACTCTTTGGAAGACATAATGTCTAAGGGAATGAATTTATATCCTAAATCAGGTTAAAAACTAAAGAATATGTTTCTTTAGAGTACTAGTCTTTGATATTCTACATCAGATAAGTGTGAAGAACACTGATTAACACTACTCTGAGACAATTTTCTCAAGAAGATAGAAGAAAGACTAAAGTACCTCTTACAGTTTTGTGAAAAATGGTTGCTCTTATTTTTTTTTGTAGCAGATTTGCTGAATCAATCTGCAATTTGGTTTCCTGATTATTGTTTCTATTAGCATTGAGTGTGATTCTAAGTAAATGAAATATTTGACAATTTCACTCTTTTATCTGTTTATCATAATGTCATGTACTGTTCCAGTTGTGAGGATTTTTGTTTTCTTTAAATTAGTTATAATCCATACTGAAGACTGTAAACCTTTGATCCCCATCATTAATTCCCACAAGTTTCCTTAGCATTCAGCAAGAAAGGTTGTGTCATCTGCATATGGTAGATCATTAATGAGCTTTCCTCCAATACTGATGCTGGGTTCTTCTTCATATAGTCCTGCTTCAGATTATTTGCTCAGCTTGCAAATTGAATAAGTATGGTGAAAGTATACAAATTGGATACACACCCTTTTTTATTTTAATCACTTAATATCCTCTTGTGCTGTTTGAGCAATTGCTTTTTGGTCTTTGTGTAGATTCCTTGTGAGCACAATTAAGTTTTCTTAAATCTCCCATTCTTTGCAGTGTTATCTATAGTCTGATATAATCCATGCAGTTGAATTCTTTTGCATAATCAATAAAGCACAAGTAAACATATTGCTGATATTCTGATTTTAGCTAAGATCTATCTGAAGTCAACAATGATAGCCTTGGTTTCATGTCCTCTTTTGAGTCTGGCTTGAATTTCTGGCCACTCACTGTTAAGATACTATTAAAAACATTTTAAAATTATGTTCAGGAAAATTTTGCTTCCATGTGAAATTGATGATATTTTTCAATGATTTTGTACACTGTTTTGGGCCACCTTTCTTTGGAATGGTCACAAATATAGATTTTTCCTATCATTAGGCCAGATAGCCATCTTCTAAATTGCTTAGAATAAATGTGTACGCACCTTCAGCACTCCTTCATTTTGTTGAAACATTTCAATTTAAATTCTGTCAATTCCTGTAACCTTGTTTTCATGAATGCCTTAAGTACAGTTTGGGCCTCTTTCTTCAGTACCATTAGTTCTTGATCATTCACATGCCATCTCTTGAAAGGGTTGAACATTCATCAATTCTTTTTCATTCAGTGACTCTATTCCTTCCACCTTCTTCTGATGCTTCCTGCATAATTCAATATTTTGCCTAGAGAATCCTTCAATAATCAAGTGGAAGCCAGATTTTTTCTTCAGCTCTATCAATTTAAGAAATGGTGAGCATGTTCTTCTCTGTGTTTTGCTATTCCAGGTCTTTACATATTTCATCATAATATTTTCCTTTGTCTACCGAAGTTATCCTTTGAAATTTTCTGTTCAGGTCTTTTACTTAATCATTTATGCAAAGACCTGGAATAACAAAACACAGAGAAGAACATGCTCACTATTTCTTAAATTGATCGAGCTGAAGAAAAAAATCTGGTTTCCACTTGCATTATTGAAGGATTTTCTGGGCAAAATATTGAATTATTTAGGAAGCATCAGAAGAAACTGGGGTAAAGCTTTTGAGGCCTGCATTGGTGCATAGGGGACAACTCAAAATGAGGATAAACTGTTGTAATCATACATTAATGTTCAGAACACGGAATGTATGAGTTACTACTCTAGAAAAAAATGAAGTTGCCAAAAATGATATATTGTTATTGTAGCATATGATCAAGAGCCAATGATACTGAAAGAAGTCCATGGTGCATTGAAGGAATTGGCAAAGAACAAGGTACCAGGAATTGATGGAATGAAAATTGAAATCTTTCAAGAAAGTGAGGTGGCCCTGGAAGCAGTCACTCTTCTGTGCCAAGAAATTTGGAAGATAACTATTTGGACAACTGATTGGAAGAGATCCATATTTGTGCCCATTCCAAAGAGAGGTGACCCAACAAAATGCGGAAATCATCGGATGATATCTTTTATAACCTAATGAGTAAAGTTTTACTAAAGGTAATACAGAAATGACTGCAAGCATACATTAACAAAGAACTTCCAGAGGTTCAAGCCAGATTCAGAAGAGGACATGGAACAAGGGATAACATTGCTGATGTCTGATGGATCTTGGCAGAAAGCTGAGAATATCAGAAAGATGTTTACTAGTGCTTTATTGACTATTCCAAGGCTTTCAACTGTGTGGATCATGACAAGCTATGGACAACATTGTGAAGTATGAGTATTCCGGAACACTTATTTGTGCTCATGAGGAATCTGTACATGGACCAAGAGGCAGTTGTTTGAACAGAACATGGAAACACTATATGGTTTAAAATTAAGAAAGGTGTGCTACAGGGTTGTATTCTTTCACCATACTTATTCAACCTGTTTGCTGAGCAAATAATCCAAGAAGCTGGGTTCTATGAAGAAAAACGTGGTGTCAGAATTGACTCATTAGCAATCTGCGATATGCCGATGGTACCACCTTGCTTGCTGAAAATGAAGAGGACTTAAAATATTTACTGATGAAGATCAAAGAGCACAGCCTTCAATATGGATTGCATCTCAATGTAAAGAAAACAAAATTCCTCACCACTGGACCAATAAACAACATTCTTATCAATGGAGAAAAGATTGAAGTTGTCAAGGAATTCATTCTTCTTGAATCAATTATCAACACTCATTGAAGCAGCAGTCCAGAAATCAAAGGACGTATTGCATTAGGCAATTCAGCTGCACAAGACCTTGTTAAAGTGTTGAAGAGCAAAATTGTAAGCCCGAGGTATGTCTCACCCAAGCCATGGAATTATCAATAACCTCATACGTATGCGAAAGCTGGACAATTAAGAAGAGTGACCATGGAAGAATTGATGCTTTTAAATTATGGTGTTGGAGGAGGATATTTAAAATGCCATTGGCTGCCAAAAGAACAAACAGATCCATGTTAGAAGAAGTACACCCAGAGAGTTCCTTGGAGGCTAGGATGACCAAACTCCATCTCTTATACTTTGGGCCTATTGTGTGGAGGGACCAGTTGCTGGAGAAGGATATCATGCTTGGTAAGGTAGAGGGTCAGAGAAAAAGAGGAAGACACCCAGTAAGATGGATTGGCAAACTGGCAGCACCAATGGTCTCAAGAATGGCACCAACTGTGAGGTTGGCCCAGGACAGGGCAGTGTTTCATTCTGTTGTGCACAGGGTCTTCATGAGTCAGTACCAACTCAATGGCACCTAATAACAGCACTCATCTGTCAGTTTCTCATTCTATGGTGGCTTTCATTTGCTGTGAAACTGGTAGTTATGCCCCAAGTATTCTAAGTACTATCTGGGTCACCTCTGGTGGATGTATTTCAGTGGCGTTTCCATACTAAAATAGACCAGCAAAAATAGAGGTGGAAAACTTCCAAATGTTTAGCCACTAAAAACCTTACAAATAACAGTGGACCATTGTCAAACATACCACAAAAATGAAACCATTATGAATAGCAACAGAAAAGAATTAGATGTAGTACCAGAAGCTGGTACTTCTCGTACTTATATCCTTGGAAGGCACTCAAAATACCAATGGGGAAATGCTGGGTCCTTAAATCAAATTGACCTTGAAGAAGAAACTGCGTTAAAATTTTCCAGACCTGCATTGGCTCATAAGGGAAACTCAAAATGAGGATGAACTGTTGTAATCATACATTACTGTTCAGAACCTGTTCTAGTAAAATACAATGAAGCTGCCAAAAATGATATAATGTTGATGTTGTTAGGTGCCATCGAGTTGGTATCAACTCATAGCAACCCCATGCTGAAACACTGCCAGATCCTGGGCCAACTTCACATTTGTTGTCACACTTGAGCCCATTGATGGATGCTGCCATTTAGCCAGTCTATCTCGCTGGGGGTCTCTTCTAACATCCATTTTGATTGCATCCTTCTTTCTTGTCTTCTTAATGATTTTTTGCTTTCTTACTGTATGATGTTCTTGATGTCATCACACAACTCTTCTGGTTTTTGGTCTTTAGTGTTTAATGTATCAAATCTGTTCTTCAGATGATATCTAAATTCAAGTAGGATATATTCAAGGTCATATTTTGGCTCTCATGGACTTGTTTTCATTTTCATCAGCTTCAGTTTGAATTTGAGTTTGAGCAATTGATGGTCTGTTTTACAATCTACCCCTGGCCTTGATTTGACTGATGATTTAGAGCTTTTCCATCATATTTTTCCACAGCTGTAGTCAATTTGAATTCTGTTTATTCCTTCTGGTGAGGTCTATGTGTATACTTGTCTCTTATGCTGTCTAAAGAAGGTATTTGAAATGAGCTAATCATTGATTTTTGCAGAATTCTATCATGCGATCTCCAGCATCATTTCTATCACCAATGTCATATTTTTTTAGCTACTGTTCCTTCCACTTTATTCCCAACCTTTGCATTGCAATCACCAGTTTTGATCAATACATTTGATTACATGTTTGATCAATTTCTGATTGAAGAAGTTGGCAGAATTCTTCTATTTCCAACTCACTGGCTTTGGTGGTTGGTGCGCAAATTTGAATAATAGTGGTATTAATTGGTCTTCCCTGATGTTGTTGTTGTTAAGTGCCGTCGAGTCGGTTCCGACCCATAGCGACCCTGTACAGGGTTTCCGAGGGTGTAAATCTTTACGGGAGTAGAAAGCCTCATCTTTCTCCCACGGAGCGGCTGGTAGTTTCGATCCACTGACCTTAAGGTTCGCAGCCCAATTTGTAACCACTACGCTACCTTCCCTGTAGGTATATGGATATTATATTATCACAGACAGCGTTGTACCTCATGACTTATCTGGATATGTTCTTTTTGACAATGAATGCAACACCATTCCTCTTCAATTTGTCATTCATGGCATAGTACATCATGTGGTTCTCAGATTCAAAATGGCCAGTACCAGGTCATTTCAGCTCACTAATGCTTAATATATCAATATTTATGCATTCCATTTCATTTTTGACAATTTCCAGTTTTCCTAGATTCATACTTCATACATTCCGTGTTTTGATTATTAATGGATGTTTACAGCTCTTTCTGTTCATATTAAGTTGTGGAACACATAAATATTGGTATCCTAGGCATTAGTGACCACCACATGTCTGTCAGTTTGACATACTGTGGTTACTTGTGAGTTGCTGTGATTTTGGAAGCTATGCCACTGGTATTTAAAATACCAGCAAGGTCACCTATGGTGGACAGGTTTCAGATGAGCTTCCAGAAGACAGACTAGGAAGAAGGAGTGACGAACTACTTCTGAATATTTAGTCATTGAAAACCTTATGAACAGCAGAGAAACACTGACAGATATAGTGCCAGCAAATGAGCCCTTCAGGTGGGAAGGCACTCAAAATGCATCTGGGGAAGAGCTGCCTCCTCAAAGTAGAATAGACCATGATGATGCAAATGTAGTAAAGCCCATGGGAGTAAAGCCCTCAGGACCTTCATTTGCTGATAGGGCACAACTCAAAATGAAGAGAAACAGCTGTAAACATCCATTGAAAATCAGAACATGGAATGTACAAAGTATGAATCTAGGAAAATGGGAAATTTTCAAAAATGAAATGGAACGCATAAACATTAATATCTTAGGCATTAGTGAGCTGAAATGGACTGGTATTGGCCATTTTGAATTTGAGAACCACACCAATCACATGGTTTACTATGCTGGGAATGACAAATTGAAGAGGAATGGTGTTGCTTTCATTATCAAAAAGAGCATATCCAGATCAGTCATGAAGTACAACACTGTCTGTGATAGGATAATATCCATGAGCCTACAGGGAAGACCAGTTAATACCACTATTATTCAAATTTACACGATAACCATCAAAGCCAGTGAGGATGAAACAGAAGAATTCTACCAACTTCTTCAATATGAAATCGATCAAACATACAATCAAGATGTAATGATCATTACCGGTAATTGGAATGCAAAGGTTGGGAGCAAAGAGGAAGCATCACAGAAAATATGGCCCTGGTGATAGAAATGATGCTGGATATCTCATGATAAAATTATGCAAAATCAATGATTTGTTCTTTTCAAATACCTTCTATGACTATGCACGTGGACCTCGCTAGATGGAATACATAGAAATCAAATTGACTACATCTGTGGAAAGAGAAGATTGAAAAGCTCCATATCATCAGTTAAAACAAGGCCAGGGCAGATTGTGGAACAGACCATCAATTTCTCATATGCAAATTAAAACTAAAGTTGAAGAAAATGAAAACAAGTCCACGAGAGCCAAAATATGACCTCGGATATATCCCACCTGAATTTGGAGATCATCTGAAGAACAGATTTGATACATTAAACACTAAAGACCAAAAACCAGAAGAGTTGTGGGATGACATCAAGAATATCATACAGGTAGAAAGCAAAAAAGTCATTAAAAAGGCAAGAAAGAAGAAAAAAGTCAAAATGGATGTAAGAAGAGACACTGAAACTTGCTCTCCAGTGTAGAGATGCTAAAGCAAATGGAAGAAATGAGGAGGCACAAGAGCTGAACAGAAAATATCAAAGATCACACTGAGAAAGCTAAATATTACAACAAAATGTGCAGTGATCTGGAATCAGAAAACCAAAATAGAAGAACACACTCAGCATTTCTCAAGCTGAGGGAACTGAAGAAAAAAATTCAAGCCTCGACTTTCATTATTGAAGGATTCTCTGGAAAAATTATTGAATGATGCAGAAAGCATCAAAAGAAGATGTAAGGAATACTTGGAGTCACTGTACCAAAAGGAAATGGTTCATGTTCATCCATTTCATGACGTAGCATATGGTCAAGAGCCAATGATACTGAAGGAGGAAGTCTAAAGTGCATTTAAGGGATTGGAAAAGAACAAGGTACCAGGAATTGATGGAATAAAAATTGAAATCTTTCAAGAAAGTGAGGCAGAACAGGAGGCACTCACTCATCTCTGCCAAGAAATTTGGAAGACAACTATCTGGCCAATTGACTGGAAGAGATCCATATTTATGCCCATTTCAAAGAAAGGTGAGCCAACAGAATGTGAAAACCATCAGATGATATCTTTGATATCCCATGCGAGTAAAGTTTTACTAAAAGTAACACAGAAATGGCTACAAGCATACATTGACAGAGAACTTCCAGAGGTTCAAACCAGATTCAGAAGATGCCGTGGAACGAGGGATATCATTGCTGATGTCCGATGGATCTTGCCTGAAAGCAGAGAATATCAGAAAGATGTTTACCTGTGCTTTATTGACTACACTAAGGCTTTTAATTGTGTGTATCGTGACAAGCTACGGACAATATTGTGAAGTATGAGTATTCTGAAACACTTATTTGTTCTCATGAGGAATCTGTACATGGACCAAGAGGCAGTTGTTTGAACAGAACATGGGAACACTGAATGGTTTCAAATTAAGAAAGGTGTGCAACAGGGTTGTATTCTTTCATCATACTTATTTAACCTGTATGCTGGTTAAATAATCTGAGAAACTGGGTTATATGAAGAAAAAGATGGCATCAGGATTGGAGTAAGACTTCTTTACAACCTGCGATATGCAGATGATACAACCTTGCTTGCTGAAAGTAAAGACATAAAATATTTATTGATGAAGATCAAAGTGCACAGCCTTCGGTATGGATTGTGTCTCAAAATATCAAAACGAAAATCCTCACTACTGGACCAATAAACAACATTCATATCAAGGGAGAAAAAATTGAAGTTGTCAAGGACCTCATTCTTCTTGAATCAACTATCAACACTTACAGAAGCAGCAGTCAATAAATCAAGTGACATATTGCATTAGGCAATTCTGCTGCACAAGACCTTTTTAAAGTGTTGAAGAGCAAAGATGTCAGCTTGAGGACTAAGGTGTGCCTGACCCGAGTCATGGTATTTTCAGTAACCTCATATGCATGCGAAAGCTGGATAGTGAATAAGGGTGACAATAGAAGAATTGATGCTTTGGAATTATGGTGTTGATGGAGAATATTGAAATTGCCATGGGCTGCCAAAAGAACCAACTGATCTGTGTGGAAGAAATACAGCCAGAGTACTCCTTGGACGCCAGGATGGACAAACTTCGTCTCTCATACTTTGGACATATTGTCAGGAGAGACCAGTCACTGGGAAGGATATCATGTTTAGTAAGGTAGAGGGTCAGAGAAAAAGAGGAAGATCCCCAGCCAGATGGATTGGCAAAGTGGCAGCATCAATGGGTTCAAGCGTGATAAAGTTAGTAAGGTTGGCCCAGAATCAGGTAGTGTTTCATTCTGTTGAGCATAAGGTCACCATGAGTCAGTACCAACTTGATGGCACCTAACAACAAAAACAGCAACAACAACAGGCATTAGTGAACTGAAATGAAATGGTATTGGTGATTTTGAATCTGACAATCATATAGTTTTGTATGCCAGTAACAACAAATTGAAGAAAAATTGCATTGCATTCATTGCCAAAAAGAATATTTCAAGATCATTCTCAAAAAACAATGCCACTGTGATGGGATAATATCCATACGCCTATGAAGAAAGCTAGTTGATGCTTAGTTATTCAGATTTACTCACAAAAGGTAAACCTAGTGATGATGAAATTGAATAACACAACAAAATTTTTCAGTCTGAAATTGATCAGGATTTTTGATAATTATTTGTGATTAGAACGCAAAGGTTGGAAACAAAGAGGAGAAGGATCAATGGTGTGAAAATATTTTCTTGGTCATAGAAATGATGCTTGAGATCACATGATAGTATTTTGCAAGACCAATGAATTACTCATTGCAGTTTCCCTTATTAAGCAATATAAAAGGTGATTATGCACATGTAACTCACCAAGTAGAAGACACAGGAATCAAATTGACTACATATGTGGATAGAGACAGTAGAAAAACTCTGTATCATCAGCCAAAACAAGGTTAAGGTCCGACTGTGGATCAGACCATCAGCTGTTCACATGCAAGTTGAGGATGAGCTGAAGAAAAAATTTAAAACTTCATGATATCCAAAATAAGACTTTGAACATATCACACCTGAATTTAGACACCACAGATTTGATGCATAAAGAGCTAATGACCAAAGACCAGAAGAGTTGTGGGATAACATCAAGAACAGAATTCAGGAAGAAAGCAAAAAGGCATTTAAAAGACAGGAAAGAAAGAAAATACAAAGATGGATGTCTGAAGAGACTCTGAAACTTGCTCTCAAACATACAGATGCTAATACAAATGGAAGAAATTAGGAACTTAAAGAGCTGAACAAAAATGTTCAAAGGGTAGCTAAGGAAGACAAAGTCAATATTATAAGGAAATGTGCAAAGACTCAGTATTAGAAAACCAAAAGAGATGTTCTGCATTTCTCAAGCTGAAAGAACTAAAGAAAAAAATTAAAACCTCAAATTGTATTATTGAATATTTCTATGGGCAAAATGTTGAATGATGCAGAAAGCATCAAAAGAAGATGAAAGGGATATATAGAGTCTCTGTATCAAAGGGAAATGGTTTATATTCAATCATTTCAAGAGGTATTATATGATCAAGAACTCCTAGCTACACTGAAGTCATTGAACAAAACAAAAACAAAAAACCAAGGTTCCAGGAATCCAATGAACACTGTGGAGACACTCACTCTGTTGATCAAGAAATTTGGAAGACATCTACTTGTCTATCCATTTGGAAGAGACTCATATTGGTGCCAGTTCCAAAGAGAGGTAATCCAATGAATGCAGAAATAAAGAACAATATCATTAATATCACATGCAAGTAATATTTCACTAAAGATAATTTTTAAATGGTTGCAACACTACATGGATAGGACACTGCCATAAATCCAAGCTAGATTCAGAAGAGGACAGGGAACAAGGTATATCATTGTTAACAACAGATCAATCCTTGCTGAGAGCAGAGAATAACAGAAAGATGCTTGCTTGTGCTATAGTAACTGGGCAAAGTTTTTGATTGTGTGCATCAAGACAAGCTATAGAAAACATTGCAAAGAGTGGGTATTCAGAATACTTAATTGTGCTCATGAAGAATATGTACATAAACAAAGAGGTAGTCATTAAACAGAACAAGCAGATACAGAATGAAAAGGTCTGCACCAGGGTTGCATCCTTTCAACATATTTATTCAGTCTATATGCTGCTGATCATATAATCTAAATGGCTGGCTTATATTAAGAAGAATATGGCTTCAGGATTGGTGGAAGGTTTATTAGTAACTTGTGATATAAGATGAAACAACTTTGTTTGCTGAAAGCGAAGAGGACATAAAATACGGATGAAGATCAAAGACCACAGTCTTCAATATAAGTTGCACTTCATTGTAAAGAAAAGAAAATCCTTACCACATCATGATAAATGGTGAAAAGATTGAAGTTGTCAAAGAGTTCATTTTGCTTGGATCCAAAATTTAGCACTCATGGAAGCAGCAGTAAGGAAATCAAACAACCTTTTGCATTAGGCAAATCTCCTGCATAAGATCTTTAAAGTGATCAAAAGCAAAGATATCAGTATGAGGACTAAGGTGCATCTGACTTAGGCCATGGTATTTTCAATAACCTCTTCTGTATGTGAAAGTTGGACAGTAAATAAGGAAGACTGTAGAATAATTGATGCATTTGAGCTATGCATAAGTTTGCTATGAGTCAGAGTCTACCCATGTCACCTAGAAACAACAGCAATGAATCCTGGTAGCTCTTTCTGATAAGCACTTGATTTTGAACCTTAAGATTAGCAAATCAAGCCTAGCAGCTGCTTTGAGAGAGAAAGATGAGTCTATGTGTTATGCAAATATTTACAGCTTCAGAAACCCTGTAGTGGGTCACTATGAGTTGGAAATGACCCAATGCCAATACTCCCCTTCTATTTTTATTACTTTTGCAACATTGTGGAATCTGACACAATCAGAGTTCCATGTCTGCTAAAAATACTAGACTTTGACCAGTTATCTATCCAGACTCTCCTTATTCTATTCTTTACTTAATATATAGTGAATGACTATAGCTATCCTAGTTGATGAGACAGATATGAAATTTGCTATGATAGGTTATGTTTGTGACAACACACTCATCTGTGCCAAGAATTTTGGAAGGCAGCTACCTGCACAACTAATTGTAAGAGACCCAGGTTTGTGCCCATTCCAAAGAGAGGTGACTCAATGGAATGTGAAAATAATTGGACAGTGTCACTAATAGCACATGAAAGTTAAATTTTTTCTAAATATAATTCAAAAATGGCAATGACAGTACATTGACAGGGAACTGCCAAAGATTCAAGTCAGATTCAGATAAAGACATGGAAATAGGTATATCATTCGTGATGTCAGATGGGCCTTAGCTGAAAGGAGAGACTACCAGAAAGATGTTAACATGCCATTATTGACTACTCAAAGGCTTACAACTGTGGCTCATGACAAGCTTTGGATAAAATTGTGAAGAATAGATATTCTGGAATACTTCTTTGTTCTCATGAGGAACCTGTACATAGATCAAGAGGCAGTTGTTGAAACAGAGCAAGGAGACACTGAAAGGCCAATATTAGGAAAGGTGTGTTCTAAGGTTGTACTCTTTCACCATACTTATTCAATCTGTATGCTGAGCAAATAATCTGAGAATCTGTTATTAAGAAGAAGGATTGAAGGAAGACTTAACAACCTTTGAAATGCAGTTGATATAACTTTGCTTGCTGAAAGTGAAGAGGACTTAAAATACTGATGAAGATCAAAGACCACAGCCTCAATGATTGCACTTCAATGTAAAGAAAACAAAAATCCTCACAATTGGACCAGTAAATAACGTCATAATAAATAAAGAAGAGATTGAAGTTGTCAAAGACTTCATTTTGCTTGGATCCATTCTCTACATCATGGAAGCAGCAGTCAGGAAATCAAATGGTCTATTACATTAGGCAAATCTGCTGCACAAGACCACTTAAATTGTTCAAGAGCAAAGATGTCAGTTTTAGGAGTAACCTGTGCCTGACTAAAGTCACGGTATTTTCAATAAACTCATATGCCTGTTAAAGTTGGACAACGAATAAGGAAGACCATAGAAACTTTGAAGTATTTGAGTTATGATGTCAGAGAAGAATATTCAAAATATGTCAAAAGACCAAACAAATCTGTGTTGGAGGAAATACAGCCAGAATGCTCCTTAGAAGATAGAATGGTGAGACTTCATCCTCTATACTTCAGACATATTTTCAGGAGGGACCAGTCCCTGGAAAAGGACATTATTCTTGGTAAAGTGAAGGGTCAGTGAAAAAGAGGAAGACCCCTAACGAAATGGATTGGCACAGTGAAACCAGTAATAGGATCAAGTATAACAATGATTGTGAGGATGGAGCAAGACCAACCAGTATTTTGTTCTCTTATGCATAAGGTCGCTAAGAGTCAGAACCAACTCCATGGCATCTAACAAACTGAACATTAAGTGATCATCAAGAAGGGCAACTGGTGTAGCCTATGAAAGTAGAGTTGCATTTCTATAGGTTCAGGGTAAATCTGTTTTCAGAGGATGAAGTTGATTATAAAAAGGATAAAGAAAGATGAAATATGTGATTTTTAATCCAAAGATTAGGAAAGAAAAAATGTAAATTCAGGTTAGTATCTGATTAAAATAGTTTTAAGTTCTAAATTCAGCAACCTCCCAATTTCATTAGATAGAAACTTCTTTCTCATGTCACACTTCATAATACATAAAGAATTTAATAATATGATAGGAGGAATGAATTATTTCCAGAAGTACTTATATTTGTTACTGTGTTTATGTGACTGACACTTAGATCTAAACAAAGATTTGACAGATTGATTCAAGCAATTTTTTTTCACTTTATGTACAGATAAATGAAAGTAAGCTTTTTAAAATAACCACCTGGTGGTCTTAAATTCTTTAGGTAGTAGTAGAGCTCTTCGGAAAATACTGATGAAACCTGTGGAAGATAACACAGTATTCTCACTATACTTCTAACACTGATATATTTGTTTTCTAATAGTCCATGGAACTTTCAATATTCTTTGCCAATACTATAATTAAAGTACATTGATTTTCTCCAATTGTTCTTATTCATTGCCCAGCTTTCACATGCATATGGTGTGACTGAAAATATCATGGCTACAGTCAGGCACACCTGAGTTCTCAAAGTGACATCTTTGCTCTTTAACACTTTAAAGAGTTATTTTGCAGCAGATTATCCCAATGCAATACATCAATTTTGCAATACAGCAGTCAGTAAATCAAATGGTTGAGTAACTCTCAGTATCACAGAACAAAACACTGCCTGGTGTAGCAGCATCCTCCCAATTGTCATATTTGAAGCCATTGTTGATTCCACTTCCCATATTGATAGGAATCTTCCTCTTCCTTGTTCTCCTTTCTCCTGCATGTTACCAAGCATGATCTCCTTCTACAGGGCCTGGTCCTTCTTGAAAACATGTCTAAAGAACGAGAGCTTAAGTCTTGTCATTGTCCCAACTAAGTAGCAACCCAATGTAGTTATTCCAAAACAGAATTGTTCATTTTTCTGGCAGTGGTAGTATAGTCAACGTTCTTTTTCAATACCATAATCCACATATATCAGTTCTTCTTTGGCTTTCTTTATTAACTGTCCACTTATAACATGCATACAAGGTAATTCAACCACTCTTCTGTCAGATTATCGTACTGTGGTGGCTTGTGTGTTGCTGTGATTCTAGAAGTTATTCCATGGGTATTTTAAACACCAGCAGTGTCACTGATGGTGGACAGGTTTCAGATGACAGAGTAGGAAGAAGGAGAGATGGGCTACTTCTGAATATTTAGTCACTGAAAAACTTATGAATAGCAGAAGAATAACAGTTAGCACCAGAATATTGAATACTGAAACATGATGAAAAGCACAAGAATATTGTCAGATATAGTTCCAAAAATGAGCCATTTAGGTTAGAAGGCATTCAGAATATGACTTATGAAGAGCTGTTTCCTCAACATAGAGTTGCCCATGATGATGTGAATGAAGTACAGTTTCAGGAACTTCATTTGCTGATGTGGCACAACTCAAAATGAAGAAAAACAATTATAAACATCCATTAATAATTGGAGCATGGAATCTGCAAAGTATGAATTAATGAATATTGGAAGTTGACAAAAATGAAATGGAATATATAAACATCAATATCCTAGACATTAGTGAGCTGAAACGGACTGGTATTGGTAATTTTGAATCTAAAAATAACATGGTTTACTATGCCGGTAATGACAAATTCATCATCAAAAAGGCCATTTCCAGATCTACCTTGAGAAACACACTATCCATGTATGATAGGATAATATCTATATGCCTAGAAGGATGGCCAGTTAATAAAATATTATTCAAATTTATGAACAAGCCACTAAAGTCAGTGATAATGAAATTGAAAAATTCTATCAAATTCTTCAGTCTAAAATTGATAAAACATGCAATTAAGATGTTTTGATAATTACTAGTGTTGGAATGCAAAGGTTGGAAGCAAACAGGAAGAATCAGTAGTTCAAAAATATGGCCTTGGTGATAGAAACAATGTTGGCGATGACATAATAGGATTTTGCAAGACCAATTACTTGTTCATTGCAAATATCTTTTTAAACAAGATAAAAATGACTATACACATGGATCTCACCAGATGAAATACACAGAAATCAAGATGACTACATATATGGAAAGAGACAGTAGGAAAGCTTCCTCTCACTAGCCAAAACAAGACCAGGGGAACACTATGGAATAGACCATCATTGATCTTATTCAAGTTCAGGCTGAACCTGAAGAAAATTAAAGCAAGTCCATGAGAGCTCAAGCATGACCTTAACGTATCCCACCTGAATTTAGAGATCATCTCAAGAACAGATTTGATGAATTAAACACCAATGACAAAAGACTAGAAGAGTTAGTGGATGACATCAAGAACATCATACAGTAAGAAAGCAAAAAGGTCATTAGAAAGACAAGAGAGAAGCAAAAGATCAAAATGGATTTCAAAGAGACTCCAAAACTTTCTCTCCATAATAGATGCTAAAGTAAATAGAAGAAATGAGGAGGTAACAGAGTTTAATAGAAGAATTTAATGGGCAGCTCAAGAAGACAAAGTCACTTATTATAATGAAATTTACAAGGCTCTGGGCTTAGAATATCAAAAAGGAAGACCATGCTCAGCAATTCTCAAGCTGAGGGAACTAATGAAAAAAATCAAACATTGACTTGCAGTATTGAAGAATTCTATGGGCAAAATATTGAATGATAGAGAAAGCATCAAAATCAGATGAAAGGAATACATTGTACTAGAAAGAAATGGCTGATGTCCAACCATTTCATGAGGCAGTATCTGATCAACAGTCAATGAATCAGAAGGAAGAAATCAAAGGTGCACTGAAGGTATTGTCAATTAACAAGGCTCTGGGAACTGATGGAATACAGATAGAAATCTTTCAACAAACTGATGCAGCAATAGAGGTATCTATGCCAAGAAATTTGGAGACAGCTACCTTGTCAATTGTTTGGAAGCGATGCATGTTTGCGCCCAATTCAAAGGGAGGTGACCCAATGGAATGCAGAAATCTTTGGCAATATCATTAATATCAAAAGCAAATAATATTTTGCTAAAGACCATTAAAAAACAGCAGTGACAGTACATTGACAGGCAACTGCCAGAGGATCAGGCCTGATTTAGATGAGGATGTAGAATGATGGATATCATTTCTGACATCAGATGAATCTTGGCTGAAAGCAGAGAATACCAGGAAGAGGTTTACCTTGGCTTTATTGACTATGCAAAGGCTTTCAATTGTGTGTATCATGACAAGCTGTGGACAACATTGAGGAGAATGAGTATTCTAGAAGATTTAATTGTGCTCATAATTGTACATAGACCAAAAGGCAGGTGTTAGAACAGAACAAGGGTACGTTGAAAGGTTTAAAATTAGCAAAGGTGTGGCTAGGATTGTATTCATTGACCATATTTATTCAACCTGCATGCTGAGCAAATAATTTGAGAAACTGAATTATGTGACGAAAATGTGCCATTAGAATTAAAGAAAGATTCATTAACAACCTATGCATATGATATGCATATCTTGCTTGCTGAAAGAGAAGAGGATTTAAAATACTTACTGATGAAGATCAAAGATCACAACCTTCAGTATGAATTACAACACAATGTAAAGAAAACTGGATTAATAAAAAATATCAAGAAAATTGGAGAAAAGTTTTAAGTTGCCAAACCCTTAATTTTGCTCGGATCAACCATCAACACTCACAGAAGCAGCAGTAAAGAAATCAAATGATGTATTACATTAGACAAATCTGCTGCAAAAGACCTCTTTAAAGTGTTCAAGAGAAAAGATGTCAGTTTGAGGACTAAGGTTCTTCTGACCCAAGCCATGGTATTTTCAATAACCTCATATCCGTGTGAAAGTTGGGCAATGAATAAAGAAGATTGTAGAAGAACTGATGCTTTTGAGTTACGGTGTTGGAGGAGAATATTAAAAGTACCATGTACCAAAAAAATAAAATAAAATAAAAAATACCATGTACCACCAAAAGAACAAACAAGTCTGTGTTGTTTGAAGTACAGCCAGAATAGTCCTTAGATGTAAGAATGACTATAAATCATCTCTTATACTTCAAACTTATTGTCAAGATGGACCAGTCCCTGGAGAAGGACAACATGCATTGTAAAGTGGAAGTTCAGTAAAAAAAAAAAAGAGTAAGATCCCATATATGCTTTTCCAATATACGGTGCTCTTTTTTTTTTTTTTTTT
>NW_006408797.1:2532940-2533942 GCF_000296735.1 Chrysochloris asiatica | reverse complement strand
TTCAACCTGTATGCTAAGCAAATAATCCAAGAAGCTGTGATATGCAGATGATACAACCTTGCTTGCTCGAAGTGAAGATGACTTAAAATACTGATGAAGATCAAAGAGCACAGCCATCAGTATGGATTACATCTCAATGTAAAGAAAACAAAAATCTTCACCACTGGACCAATAAACAATATTCTTATAAATGGAGAAATGATTGAAGTTGTCTAGGACTTCATTCTTTTTGGATAACCCACCAACACTCATGGAAGCAGCAGTCAAGAAATCAAATGACAATCTGCATTAGGCAAATCTGCTGCACAAGACCTTTTAAAGTGTTGAAGAGCAAAGATGTCAGCTTGAGAGCTAAGGTGTGTCTGATCCAAGCCATGGTATTTTCAATAACTTCATATGCATGTTAAAGTTGGACAGTGAATAAAGATGACCTAACAGTGAATACAGGTGACAGTGAATAAAGGTAGAAGAATTGATCCTTTTGAGTTATTGTGTTGGAGGAGAATCTTGGAAGTGCCATGGACTGCCAAATGAACCAACAGATCTGTGTTGGTAGAAGTGCAGCCATAGTGCTTCTTGGAGGCCAGTATGGCAAACTTCATCTCTCATACTTAGGAAATATTGTCAAGAAGAACCAGTTGCTAGAGAAGGATATCATGTTTGGTAAGTTTGAGGGTTAGAGAAAAAGAGGAAGACCCCCAGTGAGATGGATTGGCAAAGTGGTAGCATCAATGGCCTCAAGCATGGCAACAACTGTGAGGTTGCCCCGACCGGGCAGTGTTTCATTCTATTATGCATAGTGTCACTATGAGTTGGTACCCACTCAATGGTACCTAACAACAACAACAATATGATCCTGGAAGCTATGCTACTGGCAAGATCTTCAGTGTGGACAGATTTCAGAGTAACTTCCAAATTAAGATAAAAAGAATAGTCAGTACATTTCTGAGGGACTAACCACTGAAAATACAGTGAATCGCAAACAAGATGGTGGCTCTGGTA
>NW_006408797.1:2525540-2531539 GCF_000296735.1 Chrysochloris asiatica | reverse complement strand
TTGACAGACTGCAAAAACTTCATTTTGGATGTTAACTCCCTGATTTTGCTCCATCAGACTTTCACTCATTGGTCCCCCGAAAGCAGCCCTTCAAGGATGAAGACTAACCTCTGATGGAGCTCACAGCTCAACCTAAAACAATTTGAAGGCATCTTGACAGATGGATAAAGTGTATTGGAAAGCAAGGAGATTATATCAAGAAATGATGTATTTGTGTTTTCTAAAAGTTGATTAAAATAAATTCTATAGCCAGAGTGCAGATAATTTTTTGTGTAGTGGTTACGAATCAGGCTGACAACCTCAAGGTCAGCAGTTCGAAACTACCAGCGGTTCCACAGGAGAAAGATGAGGCATTCTGGTCCCATAAAGATTTACAGCCTTGGAAACCCTGTGCAGGGTTACTATGAGTCAGTGCTGACTCCATGGTACTTAATAACAAGAAGGTACATAATTACTAGGTTCTCTTGCTATAATGTCTGTTTTTTTTCATCTGAAATAACAGATTTTTGTAAAAAACAAATTTTTTTCTGCTATAAGTGTGACCATACCTGTTGTCCTTGGTTACTAGTTTCATGGATTATTATTTCTTATCTTTTCACTTTCAGTCTGCTTGTATTCTTGGATCTAACATGTAGAATTGACAAGGATGAATCATGTTTTTTTGTTCATTTGTTTGTTTTTAATCCATTCTGCTACTCTCTTTTGTTTGAAGAGTTGAAACTATTTTCTTTAAGGAATGATTGAAATCAAAGTTCCACTTCATTCATTTTGTTAATTGTGTGTGTGTGTGTGTGTGTGTGTGCCTTGTACCTTTGTTTGTTTGTTTGTTTCACAATCCATGCTTTTTTTTTTAAAGCAGAGTTTCAGATTTTATTAAGCTGGCTGACTAAAAGGAGCTAATTCTTCCAGATTCTGAGCCTAGAATGGAAGGCAACACGGGCCTATATGGGCCCAGAAACCGGGGAGGGGCCAGGCTGCATACCTGTTTGATTGCAGGGGGGAAACCAGGGGGATTGGTCCCATTTGGTAACCTGATTAGCATTTTAGCTTGCCTCCTGCACTGGAGAGGACAGCAACCTTTTCCTGTTCATTCCCCTCTTTGATGCCCTTTGAGACATTTTTCCCAGGGGTATCATCTATGTAAGGAATGGTATTTTGGTATTGATTTGGATTGTTGGTACCCCTTTTGATTGATTAGTTTTAATGGCAGTTCCCATGGCCTTGATTGCTAGTGGGAGGAAGCATGGACTGATTAAGTAAATTCCAAATAAAACAGGACCCCACCCACGAGGGTCTTGAACCCTTTAAATGTGAAGAACTACCCTCCCCATAGGCTTTGTGGGTTCAACCCACTCCAGGTTGCACAGGGACATGAGCAATTTTCTGAATTTTTACAAGGTCTTCTAATGCCAGATTCTGGTCATCTACTTGTATGCAGCAGTTAGCAAAATTAACCTTCTCACATACCCCTCCTACCGCTGCAGCCAGTAAGTAGTTTAGGGCTAATCTATTTTGATAGATGGCATTTAGTATCTGGGTCTGTTGACGTGCAAGAAGGGTTAGGGCCACCTCAGTTCCATTGGTTATAGATTCAGCCTGCTGTGGATAGTCTTGCTGGTAGTGTAGTGGTTACGAATAGGCCTGCTAACCTCAAGGTCAGCAATTCGAAACTACCAGCTGTTCTGTGGAAGAAAGATGAGGCTTTGTGCTCTGGTAAAGATTTACAGTCTCGGAAACAGGGTTTCCGAGGAGCAGCTGGTGAGCTTGAACTGCCGACCTTGCAGTTCAAATGGCTTTGCAGTTTGGTGCATTAACCCACAGCGCCACAGCTTTCTTGCCTTATTTTCCTGGCTAAGACTTCTACTAAAATTTGAGTAGCAATGGCATTAGAGGACATCTAAAACTGCCAAATCACTCAATTTGCAGCCAATCTAATTAGCTAAGTGATGTAATGATGACAAGGTGTTCCTAAGTGTGTTGTTGTTGTTGTTGTTAAATGCCATCAAGTCTGTTCCGACTCATAGTGACCCTGTATAGGGTTTGAACTTCCAACCTGTGGTTCACAATCCAGTGCTGATCCTACAGTGCCACACCAGGAGTCCAAAGTGTACCTGACCTATACATATTTTTTTTTTCCATTTTTAAGAATATTGAGCAGGAAAAAAAGTAATGAAACATATAAAATAAGATATAAATCTACATCTTAATTTAAAAAATGTTGTTGTTAAGTGCCATTGAGTTGGTTCTGACCCATAACGACCCTGCATAGGATTTCCAAGGAGCAGCTGGTGATCATGAACCACCGACTTTGTGGATCAAACTGACTTTGTAGTCCAACACATTAATCCACAGTGCAACACCAGGCCTCCAATTAAAAACAAAATGCAAATAATTCCTTCTTCCATAGCTCATTATCACTGGGAGTGCAGTGGCTCCATAGGATAAGCTCTGTACTGTGAAACACAAAGCTGCATGCTGCTCTACTGGAGAGAGATGAGGCTGTTTGAAACCCTACATTGGGTCGCTTTGAGTCAGAAATGACTTGACGGTAGTTAACAACAAGAACCACTCATTGTCATCAACCATTGCCATTGAGTGGATTCTGACTCATAGACATACTATATACCGTTTCTGATGCTGCAAATCGTTACAGAGCAAAAGGCTCACTTTCACCCATAGAGCAGCTACTAGGTTTGAATTGCCATAATTTAGGTAGCTATGAGTTGGAACCAACTTGAGGGCACTTAACAACAACAACAACAACAACAGTGCTTACCTTCCAGCGCCACAAGAATGCCTTTCAGTTTTATTACTGAAGACTATTGATATAAATGGAGTCCTGGTGTGGCGCTGTGGGATAAAGCACTGGACTACAAGGTTGCATTGAACCACAAGGTCAAAGGTTCAAATTCACCAGCCACTCCTTGGAAAATTGATAGTATGGTTGTTATGAGTCAGAACTGACTTGTCGGCACTTGACAACATTAATATGAACATCATTTCAGAGAAGTTTTGGGAGAAGTTATCACTTTTGATGCATCTTTTACAAAGATGCTAATTCTAGCTGTCTTACTTTAAAGAAACATGGTATATGAGATCTTAAGAAAAAGACAAGAATAAGATAACTTAGCTTAACTGGACAATAGGCTTTTCATATGGAAATTTCATATGGAAAAAAATGGGTAAAAGGTTAAAAATTCATGTTGAAGACCAAGTTTAAGTTTGCATTGCTGTTTATACCTTCTTGACATGGAACACAAAATTGAATTCCAATTACTTTTTGAAATCTAGTCTATTAGCTATTTATTAGTTTTTTTACCAAACAGAGAATACCTAGAATTAAGGTTAGAGTCCTGGTGTGGCACTGTGGGTTAATGTGCCAGAATGCAAAGCCATTTGAGCTGCAAGGTCAGCGGTTCAAGCTCACCAGTCGCTCCTAGGAAATTCTATACAGGGTCGCTATGGGTCAGAACCGACTCGATAGCACTTAACAACAACAATCACTTCTTCTAGAAAGAACATACTTGAATAATCAATTTGAAGTAAAATGTAAATACTTATTTGCTATTTTAATGCAAACTCCATTCATTGCCCATGATCCTTATGTTGTTGTTGTTGTTATGTGCCCTGGAGTCGGTTCTGACTCTTAGTGACCCTGTACAGGGTTTCTGAGGCTATAAGTCTTTACCAGAGCAAAAAGTCTCATCTTTCTCCCACACAACAGCTAGTAGTTTCGAACTGCTGACCTTGTGGTTCGCAGCCTAATTCATAACCACTATGCTACCATGATCCCTATGTTGTTGGTATTATTGTTAAGTGCCATCAAGTCGGTTCCGACCCATAGCGACACTGTTTGGGGTTTCCGAGGAACAGCTGGTGAGCTTGAACTGCCGACCTTGCAGTTCAAATGGCTTTGAAGTCTGATGCATTAGCTCAAAGTGCCCCACCAGGACTCAATCCCTATACTTTCCCATTAATGGATTATTTCCAAATCTAGCTAAAGTAAACTTTCTGGAACAAGAATGTAGATAATTATAAGTATTCCCATTTTCAGAATGGAAAACAAAGTCAACAAATGTATCATGGACTTAGCTTGCCTAGTTTAAGTTAAACAAGTAAGGAGAGTTGTTGTTGTTGTTTTTTATATCATAGTTTACCAATTTAAGCTGTAGACAAAGTTGCACTAATAAAATTTAAATCACTAAAATGCCTAATTAAAGACAAATGTATATTCATGTAATTAAGTATTTACTATAGTTGTAAACATTTTCACAATATATTCTTTCCTAAAGTACTGTTTTCGTTGTACAACACAAGAATGTCATACATTAATGTTGTGATAAATCATAAAGTTTTCATACTTTTATAGATTAACATGCCAAATATAATTAAGTTTTGCACATAACTTTTCTCAGTGCCTTTCCTACATCCTTGTTTCTTAAGCTGTATATGAGAGGGTTCAACATGGGAGTGAGGATGGTATAGAATACAGAGAGACCTTGACCCTGTTCTGAAGATTGCAAGGCACTTGGAGTCATGTAGATGACCATAGTTGGACCAAAGTAGAGAAACACCACCGTCAGGTGGGAAGAGCATGTGGTGAAAGCTTTAGTTCTTCCACTGGGAGAAGATATGTGGCGAACACTAAGAAAGATGAGAGTATAGGAAGTGAGGATGAGACCAAAAGGTATGAGGAGAAATATAATTCCCAATGCTGACACAACTTTCTCATAAGCTGAAATGTCCTCACATGACAGCTTGAGAAGTTCCTGCATCTCACAGAAGAAATGGTGGATTTCTCTTGAACCACATCTAGAAAAATGCATGGAATATGTAGTTTGAACCAGGGAATTAATTGCTCCTACAACCCAGGATACAAATGTCATCTGCAGACACACCCGAGAATTCATAATCATTACATACCTCAAGGGGTTACAAATTGCCACATAACGATCATAGGCCATCAGGGTAAGCAGAATACATTCACTGCCTACAAGGGAAATATAGAAATACGCCTGAACCCCACAGGCAATATATGAAATATCTGTTGTGCCTGAGAAAAAGTTGGTTAGCATCTTGGGGACGGTAGTGGAGATAAGAGAGATGTCCATGAGGGAGAGCTGACTAAGCAGGAAGTACATGGGGCTGTGGAGCCGGGGATCCAGAAAAAGGAGGAGGACCAGGATGGCGTTCCCTGTGACAGCAATAATGTAGACAATGAGCATGGTACAGATGAGGATGTCTATGTGTTTCATGCCTGGGAAAAGTCCAAGAAGGGTAAAACCCATCACGATAGTTTCATTTTCTCTCATCATGTTTTGCTTATAGCTAGAGGAATGAAGAGGAAAAATGTATCAGTTTATTCTGGAAGAAAATATTTGTTATGGAAAATATATTGACTTTGTGATGAAATTCCCATTCACAATTCTGTCTTAAATCTGACCCATCCTTGGAAACAAACACTTGTAACTATAATTTGAATTTATTAATAATCAAACAATATACACCAATGAAATGTATATTAATTTCTTGAAATAAATTTGAAATCCAATATAATTAACACCAGTAGTTAATCAATAGCACTTTGATGTTTTTCATTACCAGTATTATTCCAATTTAATAATAGTCCTTTCTGCACAACACAGTATATTGTTGTTGTTGTTGCTACTGTTGTTGTTAGGTACCATCGAGTAGACTGTAACTCATAGTGATCCTATGCAAAACAGAATGGAACACTGCCTACCCTGATGCCATCCCCACAACTGCCGACATGCTTACATTCACTGCTGATGCCACTGTGCCAATCCTTCTCCTTGGGGTCTCCATTTGCTGACCCCTTCACATTATAATACATGATGTCCTTTTCCTGAGACTAGTCCCTCCTGATAACATGTCTGAAGCATGAGAGACAAAGTCTCACCATCCTGGCTTCTAAGGGTTATTCTGGATATACTTCTTCCAACACAAAATTTGTTTGTTCTTCTGGCATTTCATGGCAC
>NW_006408797.1:2521228-2524635 GCF_000296735.1 Chrysochloris asiatica | reverse complement strand
TGCATTCCATTGTGTCACTTCTCTTTGGAATAGATACAAATATGGATCTCTTCCAATCAGTTGGCCAGGTAGCTGTATCCAAATTTCTTGGCAAATATGAACAAATGCCTCCAGTGCTACATCAGTTTGATGAAAGATTTCAATTTATATTTCATAAATTCTTGTAGCCTTGTTCTTTGCCTATGCCTTCAGTGCACCTTTGACTCCTTCCTTCATTATCATCAGTTCTTGATCATAAGCTACCATTTGAAATTGTTCAATATTAACCATTTATTTTGCACACAGTGACTCTGTGTATTATTTCTATCTTCTTTTGATATTTTCAGCATCATTGAAAAATCTGTTTATTGTTGTTGTTAAATGCTGTTGAGTCAGTTCTTATTCATAGTGACTCTGTACAGGGTTTCCAAGGAGTAGCTGGTGAGTGGGAACTATTTATTTGTAATTCAAATAGGCTTTGTGGTCCAGTGCTTATTCTATATCACTACACCAGGACTTTCATGCTGGTAAGTGTCATTGAGTCAGTTGCAACTCATAATGACCTTGCATAGGGTTTCTGAGGAGTGGCTGGTGAGGTTGAACTGCTGACATGTGGTTCAAAATGAACTTGTAGTTCAGTGCATTAACCCACAATGTTACACCAGGACTCAAAATTGTAAGTCAAAGCTTGAATTTTTTCTTCAGTTCTTTCAGCTTGAGAAATTCTGAGAAATTCTTCCCTTTTGGTTTTCGAACTCCAAGTCTTCACACATTTCATTACAGTATTTGACTTTGTCTTTTCATGTCGCCCTTTGAAATTTTTTTATTCAGTTTTTTTGCCTCCTTATTTCTTCAGTTCGCTTTAACATCTCTATATGGGAGAATGGGTTTCAGAATCTCTTCTGCTATCCATGTTGATCTTTTCTTTCTTTCTTGTCTTCTTAATGACCTTTTGGTTTCTTGTTGTAGGAAGTTCTTTATGTCTTCCCACATCTCTTCTGGTCTTCATTCATTAGTAGCTAACTCATCAGGTCTATAAACACTTGACCTCAAGTGGCTCAAACTCATCAGTTACTCCTCAGAAACCCTATACAGGATCACTATGAGTCAGAACCAGCTCCACAGCACTTAACAACAGCAATTCCTGATATGGTTTCTAAATTCAGCTGAGAAATTTTCAAACACATTTTGGTTCTTTTGAACTTCTTTAAAATGTCTGGATTTACATAGAGCAGTTGATACTGTGTTCTATAGTCTGCTCCTGGACTTGTTTTGGCAGTTGATAGTAAGCTTTTTTTTTCCCCCCCCCCACATATATAGTCAATTGGATTTTTTGTGTATTCCATCTGTGGAGGTCCGTGTACATATTCATCATTTACATTTGTTTATAAAAAGTATTGCAATGAAGAATTAATTGAGCTTGCATAATTCTATAATGCTATCTACAGAATTATTTCAATTGCCCAGGTCATATTTCCCAACTACTGATCCCTCATTTCCAATCTTCACATTCCAATCACCAGTAATTATGGATACATGTTGATTGTATGTTTGATCAATTTCAGACTGAAGAAGTTAGTAGAATTCTTCAATTTCATCATCACAGACTTTAGTGGTTGGTGTGTACATTTGAAAAAGGGAGGTACGGATGAAATATCAAAATTACTTTAATTTTACTCTCCATTTTCTGAACTGATAACTAGGGAAATTTAATGTTATGAGAAGCAGCTCCAACAATTTTTTTTTTTTTTTTTGAGGAGTCTGGTTCTCTGGATTTTAATGAGAGTGTCCAAAAGTGTAGTTCCAGGCTCTCAATTGATAGGAATACTGAGGAGGTATTTGACAATGGAAAATTATGGTTGGTAGTTCATTGAATGATTCATTAGCATACATCAGTGGTCATCAGAAGAATTCACACAACAGTTTAGACTATACGCCTTCAGAGAATACAAAGAGAATACAAAGGCTTACTATAAGTCCAAAACAGAGCTTACCTTTTCCTGACTGTTTCTCTCATAGGAAAAAGTCACGTGCGTTTTTCCACATGTCAAATAGATTTCCAGTTGGAAGGGTACATTGGACACACTTTCAAAACTTGAATATGTTTAACATTTTTTGAATGAAGGAAGTTCTTTCATCTTGAGCAATACATACCATGCTGTTGCTAATTGCCTTTGAGTTGGTTCTGACACATTATGGTTGGTATGACACTGTATAGTGTTTCTAAGGAGCAGCTTGCTATATGTTGTTAAGTACAATCAAGAAGGCTCCAACTCATAACAATCATATATAGGGTCTCCAAGGAGCAGCTGGTAGATTTAAACTGCCAACCTTGTGGTTCATAGTCCAGTGCTGGCAGATCCTACAACAGCACACCAGGAGTCAATATGTCTCTATATAGTTAGATGCCTTTGAGTCATAGCGACACTCTCTATATAGGGCTTCCAGGGAGTAGTTGGTGAATTTGAACCACTGACCTTGCTTCTGAAACTGACCTTGTGGTCCAGTGCATTATTCCACAGTGTCATTCCAGGAATATCGCTATGGGTTGGAACCGACTCGACGGCACTTAACAACAAATATATATATATGTCTGTGTGTGTTTGTTATTTAGTGTCTCGAATCAATTCTGACTCATAGTGATACTATATACAGTTTCTAAGGAATGGCTGGTGGGTTTGAACCACCAACCTTATGATTAGAAGTCCATTGTTTATTGTACAGAGACACATTGGATTATCTCTATCTCTCTCTGTCTCTTGTCTTTCCCTAAATATTTATATGTATGCATATTTGTAAGAAAGAAAAGTACTACTATAAAATCATAGAAACATTTATTATACAAAACAGCATAATATGTCTCTATTATGTCTTGGTATATTCTCTATCAAAGTTAATACATTCTGAGAATGATGTTTACATCTTTCTAACTCTTCCCTTTGCTCTTTGATTTACAAAACGTGGAAATCTCAATTTGACATTCTGGAGAGATTCCAGTCAAGTTCCTTTAAATCATGTTATGAGTTTTCAGAACAAAAAGAAGTCTGAAGGGGCAAGGTGAGGGCTGTAGGGAGGTTTGGGTAAGGTCTGCCAACAACTTTCTCATAGGGCAGTCCTTGCTACCTTAAAGAATAAGCAGGTACATTGTTATGATTCAAACATATTTCTTAGCATAACATTCCTGGCCTTTTTCTTAACAATGCAGTTTATAGTTTTCTTAAAACTTCATAATTAGCCCCTATGATCACTGTCTTCTTTATGGAAATACATGAAGATTGCCACTCTGGAATTACAAAAAATCAGTTTCCCTAACCTCTGAACAGATCTCTCTGCTTTGAAGTTACCTGGCCCCACAAATCTGTTGGGAGCCACTCTTATGACTGGATCTTTTATTTAATCAACTTTAATAAGACTAAGACAAGTGTTTT
>NW_006408797.1:2516958-2518843 GCF_000296735.1 Chrysochloris asiatica | reverse complement strand
CTATATATATATATATACATACACAAACAGGGTAATTATGGGTCAGAACTGACTCATTGCAGAACTGACTCATTGGCACTTAACAACAACATATATATATATATACTACTTTAATTTAGTTTTCTACTGTTTCATCATGTCAACAACAATGTAGCATTATCAGGTTTTATCAGAATCAGAGCTCAAACTTTCCTGTAAAAATTTGAACTTCAACTAGTTTCCTCCCATTTCTACTTAATATATATCGAATGAGTCACTTCTATGACCAAAGAACAATGGTAATTGATGTAGAAGATATAAAGCTTAATGATATGCTCTTCTCTTTTAGACAATTTAGGATTGCATGGTAGGAAAAAGAAAAACTTTAATCCTGACAAAAAGCAGTAACAAACTAGTTGTAGATCACTTTTTGTATATATCTAAGTCTATGGAGTCCTAGTGTGACACTATATGTTATTGCACTGGACTGCAAAGTCAGTTTGAACCACAAGGTCGGTGGTTCAAGTTCATCAGCCACTCCTTGGAAACCTTATCCAGGGTAACTATGGCACTGACTCAATGACACTACACAACAACATCTGATGTACATTCAAATCTACAAAGTATCTTTCTTACCAATAGACTTACATTAACAAAGACAATATCTGAGGGAAGGTATTCTGCCCCTATTGCATGGCAGGCAGTGTTTCGAGTTTTCATAACCCAGATGTCATGTGTTTTCCAGGACCTCAGGCTCTCTTTCATTTTAGAGCTGCATCAGTAGCATAAAAGAAGATATAGGTGTTTAGGGAACGAAAGTGAAGACTTTAGACTTTATTTACATAAATATAAATGGGGAGTTAAATGTATGAATAAATGTAAAATATTAACATGGAGAAATCTTTAAATATGCCAGATTCAAAACCTGTTTTAGCAATTCTAATGTCTTGAAATATGCCGGATGACTAAGTTAACAGTGTCATGTCCTGTCCTAGTTTATTAAGCCAAATAAACTACCTATACACAAAAATTCTGCATTACTACTTAATTGACTTTATAAGGAAAATCTTAGATATAGCATTTATACTTAAAGTAAATTAATGGATACCGTAGCAAAGAGAGTCACTTCCATTCTTTTTTGTACTCTTAACATTACCTCTTGTAATGTGATCATATCACGATCTTGCTTCTGGGAAAAGTTTTCTGCTTCATGGATTAGGGAAGTGATTCAGTCTTTTCATATTGCATGTTGCATTGAACCTTGACTTCCATAGGCTAGAAGTGAAGAAATAGCAGTGAACTTGGTTATTAATGAGAATAAGTGATTGAAGAATTTTGGTCATGTGTAACCAAGTGCCTAGATGCCTCTAGAGGTGTATCCTGAGGGGACTTCTATTCCTGGTCTTCAATTATATTGGTTTATTTCATCTGGTTCAGTCTGAACTTCTCAGGAGTAATTTATAGAGAATAATAACCTCCTCCTTGTACTGATTCTTTTGAGAATATCATTCCCTTCCTCCTTATCATCACTAGTATATTCTAATAGCTATGCTGTGCTTATAGATGCTATACAGTTATTTATGAATCTTAAATCCTATGCCCAGTGTTCTCCTCTAAATTTCAGGATCTTATCTCTGGAATCCCCACTTAGGTGTCAATAGTGTCTGAGAGATTTATGCTAGAAAGAAGTTGTCCTAAGAGAAGTCTCTCTCCTCCATGTTATAAAATAAAAAAATATTTCCTGTATTTCAATAGCATCAAAAACAATAGCATAAGGATGTTGACAAGGTGAATATATATTTTTGGTGCTAATCATACAGGCATATATAATTAAAAATTTGGAGTATTAGTGTTCAGGAATATTCTATTATTAGTAAATAATTCTATTATTAGGATTGCTTTTACA
>NW_006408797.1:2513773-2515645 GCF_000296735.1 Chrysochloris asiatica | reverse complement strand
GGTCCAGTGGCAAGGATTTTTGTTTTCTTTACATTGAGATGTAATTCATACTGAAGACTGTGCTCCTTGATCTTCATCAGTTAGCTGAAATTATTGATATTGGTCATTCTGAATCTAAAATTGTATGGTTTTAAATTGATAAATTGAATGATAAATGATAAATTGAAGAGGAATGACATAATATTCATCATCAAAATGTACATTTAAAGATATATCTTGAAGTACAATGCTGTCTGTGATAGGATAATATGAATATGCCTACAAGGAAGACCAGCAAATACCACTATTATTCAAATTTACACACCAAAAGCTAAAGCCAGTGATAAAGAAATTGAAGAATTCTACCAATTTATTTAGTCTGAAATTGATCAAACATGCAATCATAATGGACTAATTACTTGTGATTGGAACGTAAAGATTGGAAACAAAAAGGAAGGGGCAGTAGTTAGAGAATATGGCATTGGTGATAGAAATTATACTGCAGACAGCATTATAGAATTTTGCAAGATGATGACCTATTCATTGCAAGTATTTTTTTAAAAGAACTTAAAGAATGAATATACATACATTCTTCACCAAGTGGAATACATATGAATCAAAGTGATTACATTTATGGAAAGAGACACTGTAAAAGCTCCATATCATCAGCCAAAATAAGGCCAGGGGCAGACTTTGGAATAGACTATTATTTAACTTGCTCATATGTAAGTTCAAGCTGAAGCGGAAGAAAATTAAACAAGTTTATGTTTGCCAAAATTGACCTTAAATGTACCCCACCTGAATTTATAGACTATTTCAGGAATGGATTTGACGTATTAAATACTAATGACCTGTTCTGTTGGCTAGGGTCTTGGTGAAAATTTCATGAAAGGAGTCCTGGTGTGGTGCTGTGAACTAATGCACTGGACTGCAAAGTTGGTTTGAACCATAAGATTGGTGATTAGAGCTCACCAGCCTCTCCTTGAAACCCTATACAGGGTCACTATGGGTCGGAATTGACTCAATGGCATTTAACAACAAAATTATGTCCATGAATGACATTGTTCTATAGTTTTCTTTTTCAGTAATGTCTTTGCCTTCTTTTGGTATCAGTGTTATAATTGCTTTGTAAAGTTACAGCAAGGATCACTCCCACCCCCTCAGTACACAGGGCTGACAGGGATGGGCTACTTAGACATTGGTTTCCCAAAATGGGGGGAGAGGGGCCTATAAAGTCAAGAAGTGACTGGCTTACAAGCTTTCAAGGGGGAGCCTACTTCCAGACTGGGCAGGGGTATGTAGAACCTCCACTGAATGATTTCCAATCTGTTGGGACCGGGTTGGCCAAAGGAAATGGGGTTAAGACTCGTATGGTACAATAGTGAATAATTGCCATTAGGACTGACTGTGAGTGTCAGAAATGTAGAAGTAGATGTTTTTTGACAAAAGGAGGAGAGTGATTGATTTTGCAGCCCAAGAGTGGAGGTCCCTGGGTCCATCAAGTGAGAAGAGCGGAGAACGTGACCCTACCCAGAGAGGCAGTGACGCCAGGCATGGAGACAGAGATGGTGATGTGGATAGATAGAGTGTCTGGGGACACAGGATTCAGGGAAGGAGAGGGGCTATGTGCTGACAGCCAGGGGGGCGGGCCTGTGGGGTGTATCCTTTGGTTATTTGATGATGTATGGAAGGGATTGTAATCATTACAATGAAACAAAATATGATAGGATGAATGTGAAGTTGATATTCTCCCATGTAAACCCACATAATTCATAATAAGAACTTAAAAAAAAAATCTTGCTATTAGGGCTCCAGTTCATACATGTACAGGTCATTTCCAAACAAACAAACAAAAATGTGCTTGAACATGTCTCTGTGATCATTGTGTGAATG
>NW_006408797.1:2511293-2512513 GCF_000296735.1 Chrysochloris asiatica | reverse complement strand
TGTTTCCAAAATTCAAAGAACATTTCAAAGAAACACAATTTGAGTCTCTTAAGGATGCCAAAACTGCTATTTTGAAGTGGTGTGAATCAAAGAACACAGAATTCTTTGTGGAAGAGTTAGGATGGAAACTTCAAAAGTTTATTGACTTAGATGGAGGATATGTCAAGAAATTGTAGTTTCATATATTGACATTTTTGCTTAATAAAGTTTTCTATGATATTGTTGAATCTTTTTTAACTTACCCAGGCATATTTATATACAGAAATCAAATGGACTACATATATGGGAAGAGACAATGAAGAAGCTGTCAACATCATCCATGAGATAAATACTGAAACAACTCATGGAAAAGTATAAACAGAAGTATTTGGACATCTGCAAACAGATGAACATATACTGGAAGTTTCTTTTGAAAATTCATTACTGGTGATGAGACATGGATTCATCACTACAAGCCTGAGGGTAAACAGCAGAGTATGGAATGAAAACATCCTCAATTACTAACCAAGAAGTTCAAAAGTTAACCACCAGCTGGAAAATTGATGTTTATGGTTTTCTGGGATCCTCAAAGGCCAGTATTGGAACAGTATCAGGAGAAAGGCTCAACAATCAGCAGTACTCATTACATTCACTAAAAAGATGAAGCCTAAACTTTGGATTAAAGGAAGAGGGCTACTATCCAAGGGCTTTGGATATTGCATGACAATGCACATCTGAACACCTCAGTCCACACTGTTGACACTCCACAAAAACTTCCTTTTCAGGTATCAAAGCATCTTCTCTATAGTCCTAATCTTGCTCCATTTGAAAGCTGCCCTTCAAGGACTAAGATTCATCTCTGATGAATAACTGAATTCAGTGGTGCTTTTATGGCTCACAGCTCAGACTAAAAAAATTTTTTTTAAATAAGGGAGTATGAAAACTTGTTGACAGATGGACAAAGTGTATTGAAAAGCAAGGAGATTATGTCACAAAATTATATATCTGTCTTTTCTAAAAGTTGATTAAAATAAATTCTGGAGCCAGAGAGCAAATAATATTTGACTCACCATCATATAATGATGTAATGTGAGCGTTATATAATGATTTCCCATGATGTCACCTGATTTGAGAAACTAATAAAATGATTAAGAGGTGGCTACAATACCCTTTCACCACTCATCTGTCAGTTTGTTGTACTGTGATGGCTTGCTTCTTGCTGTGACTCTGGAAGCTATGCC
>NW_006408797.1:2506082-2507128 GCF_000296735.1 Chrysochloris asiatica | reverse complement strand
ATAGGGTTGCTATGAGTCAGACACTAGTTAATATCACCTAAAAGAAACAACATATACAAAACCACCATCATTCATCTGTCAGTTTTCCCTACTGTAATGGTTTGTGTGTTGTTATGATGCTGCAAGCTATAACATTGATATTTTCAATATCAGCAGGTTCAGTCATAGTTGAAAGGTTTTAGCATATCTTCTAGATTAAGACAGACTAGAAAGGATGAGAGGCAGACCATTTCTGAAGGGTTAGCCACAAAAACCCTTATGAATAACATCAGGGCATTGTCAGATACAGTGCCAAAAGTTGAACCATAATTAATATAGCATAATATTGTCAGATATAATGCCAGAAGATGAGAACTTAAGGTTGGAAAGCACTCAAAATATAACTGGAGAAGAGTTGCCTCCTCAAAGTGGAGTGGACCATAATAATGAGAATGGAGTAAAGCTTTCAGGACTGTCAGTTGGTGATGGGGCATAACTCAAAAAGAGGAAAAATAGCTGCAAACATCCACTAATAATTGAAAAGTGGAATGTATGAAGTATGAATCTAGGAAAATTGAAAATCATCAAAAATGAAATAAAACACATAAAGACCAATATCCTAGGAACTAGTGAACTGAAATGAACAGATATTGGCCATTTTGAATCAGACAATCATGGTTTACTATGCTAGGAATGAAAAATTGAAAAAGAATGGAGCTGCATTCATTGTAAAAAAAATAGCATCTCAAGATCCATCCTGAAGTATTGCAATGTCTGTTACAGGATTATATCCAAAAGTGTACAAAGAAAACCAGTTAATGCCATGGGTATTCAAATTTACACACCAAACACTAAAGCCAGTGATGATAAAATTGAAGAATCAATCTGTAATTGATCAAACATAAAACCAAAATTTGTTCATAATTACTGATGATTAGGATGTGGACACTGGAAACAAAGAAGAAGTGATATTTGGAAAATATGGCCTTTGTGATAGAAACGATGGTGCAGATCACGTGATTAAATTTTGTAAGACCAATGACTGATTCATTGCAAATACATTTTTT
>NW_006408797.1:2504766-2505675 GCF_000296735.1 Chrysochloris asiatica | reverse complement strand
CCCCATCTCTGCCTCCAACACCAGTGATGCTGCTTCTCCAGATGAGGTCCCGCATTCTGCTTGTGCGCTTCTATTTGATGGTCCTAAGGGTCTCTGTTTTCGGACTGTAAGATTAACCAGTCCCCTGTTTTTGTTACAAAACTTCTACCTTTACAATTGTGACAGTTTCAATTAGTCATGATAACAATTACTCATAATTGAATCGTAAGAATCTTATTCCCATCTCTTTTCACCAGACCCATCTAGACAAGATGAAAACAATTCAATGGGATTCTATCTTTCCCCACACACTCTTAAACTAAACTCCCTCTTGAAAACTTGTATGCTAGTCACTTCGTGCCTTTTTCACCCCTCATTTTAGGTAGCCAATGTCTAAGTTGCCCATCTTTATCTACCCTGTATCAAGTATAGCATTGATACTTGATGTGAAGTCTCCTTCCCTCTCTGTTGGTATTTTGATGTAAGTACATTTTTAACAACACAAATGATGAGCATACATGTGGACCTCAGTAGATGTAATGAATAGGAATCAGATTGAATACATCTATGTGAAAATATGATGGAAAAGTTCAATATCATCAACCAAAATAAGTCTAGGTAACAACTATGGATCAGACCACTTATTGCTATTATGCAAATTTAGACTGAAGTTGAAGAAAATTAAAACAAGTCCATATGAGCCAAAATATAAACGAGTATATACTATATCAAGAACAGACTTGATGCATTAGGCACTAATGACTGAAGAGCAGAATTGTGGGTTGACATCAAAAATATCATAAATAAAAACAGCAAAATGTGACTAAAAAAACCGTTAGTAAAGAAAATACCAAAATGAATGTAAGAAAAGAATCAAACAAAAGCTACTGTAAGAAGTGATGAAGTATAAGAACTGAATAGAAAATTTCA
>NW_006408797.1:2502112-2504175 GCF_000296735.1 Chrysochloris asiatica | reverse complement strand
AGATCATTTTAAAATGGTTGCAGCAGTACATCAAAAAGGAGTTGTCAGAAATTCAAGCCAAATTCAGAAGAGGATGTGGAATTAGGAATATCACTGCTGTAGTCAGATGAATCTTTGTTGAAAGTAAAGAATATCAGAAAGACGTTTACTTGTATTAATTATACAAAAGCATTTAACTGCATGGATCATAACAAACTCTGGATAACATTGAGAAGAATAAGAATTCCGGAACACTTTATTGTCTTTTTGAGGAACATGTCCATAGACCAAGAGGCAGTCATTACAACAGAACAAGGAACACTAAATGATTTAAAATAAGGAAAGGTGTATGTCAGGTTTGTATCCTTTCACCATACTCTTCAATTTATATGCTGAGCTTATAATCTGAGATACTGAGTTATATGGAATAGAACACGACATCAGGATTAGTGGACAACCTGCAGATACAAAACCTTGTTTGCTAGGAGCAAAGAGAACATGAAATACTTACTGATGAAGATCAAAGACTATAGCCTTTAATGTGGATTATATCTCATTGTAAATAAAATGAAAATCCTTACAATAAATAACATCATAAATAGAGAAACGGAAACATCCTGATAAATAGAGAAAAGATTGAAGTTGTCAACGACTTCATTTTGCTAGGATGTGCAGTCAACACCCATAGAAGAAACTGTCAAGAAATCAAATGATGGGTTGTACTAGGTAAATCTGCATAAAAAATCTTGTTTAAATTGTAAGAGAACAAAGACATTTGTTTGAGGATTTAGGTGTTACTTACCCAAACAATGGTATTTTCAGTAACCTCATCTGCTTGTGAAAGTTGTACACTGAATAAGGAAGATGGTGGAAAATTTGATGTATTTAAATTATGGTGATGATGAAGAATACTGAAAGTAGCATGGATTGACAGTAGAACAGACAAATCTGTCTTAGAAGAAACCAGAGCTCTCCTGAGAATCAAGGAGGGCAATACTACTTTCATACTTTAGATATGTTGTCAGAAAGGTCCAGTCCCTGGAGAAGGACATCATGCTTGGTAAAGTGGAAGTTCAGCAAAAGAAAAGGAAAATCATCAATGAGATAGATTGACACAATAACAACAACAATGCTATAACATACAACAATTGTGAGGATGGCACAGGAACGAGTAGTGCTTAGTTCTTCTGTGTATAGCATTGCTGTGATTCAGAATGTATAACTGTGATTCAGACACCTAACAACAACAACAAGATTGACTTTATGGAGACAACCCTTACAATGCTGTCCCAGAAATCTGACCTGTTTCCTGACTTAACAAGGTTCCCAGGCTTACGGGTAAGTAAGAAGATCTCTTTCTGGTAAGCCTAAGAACCTTAGAATATTTTGAAACCTCAAGAAAAGAGGGAATCAGAGACTTCTGTTGAGATGGTGTACAAAATCACATTTGTATCTTTATGGTATAGGGTCTGTATAGGTAGACATATCCTCTACTACAAAGTGTGTTGTTGTTAAGTGCCATCAAGTCAGTTCTGACTCATAGCAACACTGTATAGGGTTTCTGAGGAGCAACTGGTAAATTTGAACTGCCTACTCTTGGGTTCACACTCCAGTGCTAATCATACAAAAATGCAAGAGACCAAATCAAATAGGTATGGATGATACTCCAGTAACCCTGTGCTTTAGAGGAAAGGGTATCAAAGTGGACTGAATACTAACTAGGAGAAGAAGCTGAACATGGCATTGAGAGCGGAGACAGACAGATGAACTATCAACTAGACTGACTTGGTGCAGCTATCTTTCACATTTGGGAAAAACATTTTACTGAGACTGTGTCCTGACATCAGAGATTCATAGCGATGGCAGGCAACAAGAAATATGCTATTCCCCCCATTTTCTCCACTCTGTTTTTGTGATCAGAAGTGTGACCAGCCCACACACTCACCCATCCTCTGATAGTCAATGATTTACCTGAGGTCTGAGTGAGGCAACAGGTTCACCACTCCCATATCTGGTTGTTTGTGAACTCTACCTCCTCAAACCAGCCGAACACCCAGATCAAGTTCCTGACCAGCCCTGGATAA
>NW_006408797.1:2499628-2501573 GCF_000296735.1 Chrysochloris asiatica | reverse complement strand
TTTTTTCTTTCTTTTATTTCTCTATTATTTTTATCTTTTGTTTTATTGGTGTTTATTTTTTTTAAATCTTTTTACTTAAATGATTGTTTTTCACTGCTGCCTGTTTTTAATTTTTTCCTACTTCAGTATTTTCTATCTTTTTATTCTGTTGTTTGTTGGATTTTTTTCTTGTTATTGTTTTTTATCCTTATCCTTTTCCTCAGCTGAGAGTAGACAGTAACTGTGCTGATACAACCCAGCCACAACTGTAACTCCTGTAGCCCCACTGACTTGGCAAGAGTCACTACCAACTCCTGTACCACCATCAAAGATAGCAGCCAAAACCATTTCAAACCAGGCTGAACAATGCTATGTGAACAACAGAGAACTGTGCACGCACTTCACTTTCTATCACAACTACCAGGAGTCAGGCACATGGTACATGCCTAAAAGGATAGCAACATAAAATAATCAATTAAATACAAGTACAATGACAACATAGTCTCTAAGAGACAGCAATTTCAGTTTAGACAAAGAACAAGACAGAGTGGCTCAAGCAAGTAACCAACAGGTAGAGTCAGAAAAGGTTTCTCAGTAAGAAAAATTATTTTAACTATATAATAATGAATTCAAAAGAATGATATATAGGTACATTCAATGGACTGACAGAAAGAGGAAGCTGAAAATGAAAGCAAGAATACACACACACACAAATTAAGGCAAATTCAGGAAAACACTAAAGTACAAACTGACAGTAATGGAAAATTAGGAACAATATGAGCACAGCAAATTGAAATCCAGAAAATTAATACTAAGATTTCAGAAAAGGGGACTACATTGAAAGGGAAAAGAGTTTATTTGAATCGCAGGAAGACTGACTGAGTGATCTTGGAGACATATCTTTCAATACTGGTCTGCTAGAAGAACAATAAGGCAAAAGAAGGAAAAAAAAAAACAAACTAATTAAAGTCCAAATTTTATGTAGGACTCTATCAAGAGGAATAACTTATGTATAATCAGAATTCCATCCAAGAAAAGCAAAAAAGGAGAGAAAAAATTTCAGAGTTATTGACAGAAAACTTTCCTAATACCATAAAAGACAAGAAGCATTCAGGAAACTGAATAAACCTAATTCAAGATAGACCCCAAAAGAAAATAACCAAGACATATTATTAGAAACCAAAGATATGGAAAAAAATGCTGAGAGTAGCTTAAGAAAACAAAACATTACCTACAAAGGAGAACTAACCAGAGTAAGTTATATTTTACATCAGAAATCATGCTGGCAAGCAAAGTGGTTTACATAAAACTCTAAAAGGAAAATAGAGCTACCAATCAAGAAACATATATTCAATAAAATTATTCCTCAAATTTGATAGTGAAATTAGGATACTTTTAAATAAGGAGAAATTAAAGGAATTTGTAATAATTAGACCAACTTTACAACAAAAATACTAAATGGGGTTCATTTGAGATAATCAACAACAGGAGACAACACCCTGAGATTAACATATGGAACAGCACCACTCAGAAATCAAGCAGATATGTTGTTGTTGTTGTTGTTAGGTGCCATTGAGTTGGTACCAACTCACAAGGACCTTATGCATAGCAGAATGAAACACTGACCAATCCTGGGCCAACCTCATTAATGTTTCCACACTTGAACACATTGTTACTGCCACTTTGCCAATTCATCTTGCTGGGGGTCTTCCTCTTTTTCTCTGACCATCCACCCTACCAAACATGATATGCTTCTTCAGCGACTGGTCCTTCCTGACAATATGTCCGAAGTATGAGAGATGAAGTTTGGCCATCTTGGCCTCCAAGGAGTACTCTGACTACACTTCTTCCAACACAGATCTGTTGGTTCTTTTGGCAGCCATGGCACTTTCAATGTTCTCCTCCAACACCATAACTCAAAAGCATCAATTCTTCTACAGTCTTCCTTATTCACTGTCCAGCTTTC
>NW_006408797.1:2497448-2498328 GCF_000296735.1 Chrysochloris asiatica | reverse complement strand
ACTTTACAATGGAGTTGAGAAAAATAAGGAAAAAGTCAGGAAAGTGCTACAGGAACAATCAGATAAGATAGATACAGCATTGGAAACAATTCAAAACTTACAAAAAGAGGCCCAAACGATCAATAACAATATATCAGAAATAGAGAACACTCTGAAAGGGCAGAGGAGTAGAATAGATGAGATGGAAGGCAGAAACAGTGAGTTGAAAGACAAATCTCTCAATACCACTAAGATAGAAGAACAGACACAAAAAAGGATAAAAAAAATTCTGAAGAAAGTCTAAGATTCATGTTGGACAACATGAAGAGGAATAACTTAAGAATTATCGGCATTCCAGAACAAGAAGAGTCCTACAAGTACACAGAGGAAATAGTTGAAGAACTGCTAGAAAAAAATTTCTCTAACATCCTGAAAAGTGAAAAGATAAACATTCAAGAAGCTCAACGAGCCCCAGGAAGGATAGACCCCAAAAGAAAATCACCAAGACATATTATAGACAAGCTTTCCAAAATCAAAGATAAGGAGACACTTCTGAAAGCAGCCAGGGAAAAGAGAAGTGTCACATACAAAGGCAAGCAAGTCAGATTAAGCTTGGATCTCTCAGCAGAAACCATGCAAGCAAGAAGGGAATGGGGAGACATAGATAAATCTCTGAAAGAAAAAAAAAAATTGCCAACCAACAATCCTTTACCCAGCAAAGCTATCAATAAAATATAATGGCGCAATCAAAACATTCCAGGATAAACAGAAGGTAAGGGATTTTTCCAAAGCCAACCCTGTCCTACAAAACATCCTAAAGGGAGTTCTGTGGACTGAGAACCAACAAGAACAGACAACAACCAGAGACTGACATATGTAGCAGCACTTCCCTGAATTAAGT
>NW_006408797.1:2492885-2493707 GCF_000296735.1 Chrysochloris asiatica | reverse complement strand
GCATCATACTCTACTTTGAGGAGGCAGCTCTTCCCCAGACACATTTTTAGTGCCTTCCAACATGAGTGGCTCATTTTCTAGCACTATATCTCACATTGTTTCTTTGCTATTCATAATGTTTTCAGCGATTAAATATTTGGAAGTAATTGGTCACTCCTTCTTCCTAGTCTGTTTTCGTCAGGAAGATCATATGAAACCTTTACACCATGGGTGACCCTGCTGGTATTTAAAATACCAGTACTATAGCATCCAGAATTACAGCAACTCAATGCCACCACAGTACAACAAACTGACAGATGTGTGATGGTCCTTACTTCATAGTCTCTTGGAAAACAGATCTTACATTCAACATTTTCTTCCAAACCCCTATGACATCCTTATTCCTAAAACTATAGATCAAAGGGTTTAGCACAGGAGTAAGGATAGTGTAAAGGAAAGATACTACCATGTCCTTTTCTGGGGTGTGGTAGGAGCTGGGGATCATATAAATGTAGATGGTAGCCCCATAGAATACGATGACCACAGTCATATGGGAGGAAAGGTGATGAAGGCCTTATTCCGGCCCTCTGTAGGGTTCATCCTGTGGATGGTGAGAAGAATAAAAAAATAGGAGCTTGAAATGACTGTCAGAGGGATGAGGAACATGAGGACACAGCACAGGTACATGAGTGTCTCAATGAGTGAGGTGTCAGAGCAGGAGAGCTTCATTATAGCAGGTACCTCACAGAAGAAGTGATGGATTTCTCTGGATCTGCAAATAGGAAAGGTCATTGCAATAGGAGTGAGCAGGAAACCATCCACTGAGCCCAAGAACCAACAGCC
>NW_006408797.1:2490293-2491980 GCF_000296735.1 Chrysochloris asiatica | reverse complement strand
ATTAGCTGGCACAGAAGAACAAACTTGTAAACTATTAACTTAGAGAGTTAATATCTAAGCACATTTCTAAAAATTTATGTCTGACAATTTTTGTAATCCAAATAACTTGTTTATTTGTTTTATATTTACCCTGGTCAAATGGAGCTTTGCAAAGAATTTCATATCATTGATGTCACCTATATGCTTTCCAACGGTGAAAATCATCTCCTATAATTTTCTCTAAACAACAGGGGAAAGGAGAGAACTAGCATTTAGAGGATCACTGACAGTTTCCAGACAAGCCTTTAATTGTTATCACAAACATTGTTGTTTTATAGATCCTCACAATTAACCTTTCATCGAACTAAGATTCAGAAGAGAACATAGAAAACAGTAATAGACTTCTGATTACAGTTCCTTTGAACACAAATTACAGATAAATTGAACTTGAATATGTTTAAGGAAGTCAAAATCTGTCTTATCAGAGGGGAAAAAACTGATGATTCAGCATACACCTGACCTTTCTGAAATATATTAGTAATAACGTTATCTTCCACATGTTCCTTAAAGATTAAACTCTTGTTACTTTTCAGTCTCCAAAATAACAAAATTTTTAATTCTTACCAACAGATAGGAAGTATCAGTTCCTCTTGATGAGAATTGACTAGAAGTGATATGATTCCTACAATAATTTCAAATATGTTTCATACACTTGTAATAATTCCAAAGACAATTTATGAAAATCAACTTAATAAATGCCCTAAGTCCTGGTGTATTGATACAGTGAGTAATACTACAACTAGATTTGATGTAAATATTCACAAATCTGGGATACATTGCATAAGCACAAATATAATCTATCAAATTCCACTCCCAGCACTCCAGAGGATGGCAACTGAGTTCTCTACAAAACATTTATAACAGCTCTATAAATGGTAAGGAGTCCTGGTGTGGAGCTATGAGTGAATGAGCAGGACCACAAAGTCAGTTTGAACCACTAGGTTGGTGGTTCAAGCTCACCAGCCGTTCCTTGGAAATCCTACACAGGGTCACTATGGTTCAGAACCAACTTGATGGCACATAACAGTAACAACAACATATGTTGTAAAATACAACTACTGATCTAATCCATATGCATGATTGAAATGAAGTGAGAATTCTTGCAAAAATGACACTTATGAAGACTTTGAAGCTATTGGCTGAATAAACGGAAAAATGGGTGGAGAGACAGTGGGATAGAAGGGGATGGGCACTGGAAAGTATTTCCTGCAGTTTGGTAATTAGGTTAAACCATTAGGAAATCATAAATAGTGATGGTAGATCTCTTTCATCCAATAAATTATTGCCTTATTGTTCCCTAGGATCTATGAGAAACTTTTTCTTATTTTCTATTTATACAGCTTAGAAAATCCAAGTTCTACTCCTATCTGCCTATGATCACACACTGAGTTTAACAATAAAAGTTGATTAAGAAGACATGAAAAGGAATTCAATAAAGCACAATGAAGATAACTATTAGCTTCTCAAACCCTCTTAATTACATTCTTCTTCAATGTCCCAGAAGGGATTTATCTGTTTAAACTTTCATCCATTCTCCTAATTGGCAGAGAAAAACCAGGTATGATGGCACTTCTCCATGTCTCTTTGCAAACTTAAAGTTGATCATATTCCACTTACCCATCAGGCAGAGGCTTGAATACCATCTGAT
>NW_006408797.1:2487429-2488728 GCF_000296735.1 Chrysochloris asiatica | reverse complement strand
TATATTTTAAGTCTATTTATTTTGTAACCATTTCCAACTCTACTTTGAATCACATTTGTTTCAGTTTTTTCCCCTGATTAGACAGATCTTGAGTTCCTCAAACACACTCAAGTTCAATTTATCTTTGATTAATGTTCATAGAAATTGTAATCAGAAATCTATTAGTGTTTTTTCATTTTCTCTCTCTGCACTTTGATTTCAATGACACATTGATTGTGAAGATCAACAAAACTGACAATGTTTGTGATAAAAAGCTTTATATAGAAAATGTCAGTTCTCTCCTTTGTCCTGATATTGAGAGAAAATAATAGGACATGAATTTTACCTGGGGAAAGCATGTATGTGACAGAAATGAGTTGGAATTATTCACAAAGCTCAATTTGACCAGGGTAAATAAATAAATAAATTGGAGTACAAAAATGATCAGACCTAAATTTTTAGAAATATGCTTAGATATTAACTATCTAAAGTTAACAATTTATGTGGTAGGGTGTTCATCTGCATCAGGTAATGTTCTAAATACTGTCATTATTCTTTGTAATGTAATGCCCATAACACATTAAGGTCAAATTTTATTTTTATCCTAACTTTACGTAGAGTGGACAACTTATGGAAGTTTTAGTAACTTATAATTTATATAGAAGGAAAGCAAGTTTGAAGGCCAAAATCTGGAAGCAGAATATGTGCCCCTAAACTTATACACCCTGATTCTCTGAAGGAGCAACCATGCCATAACAGTTTTAAGATCCCACCTGAGTCCTTAAACCAGAATCATTCATTCAATTGTGACTTCTATACAAAAACTCTAAAGTTAAGATTTTTTTTTATTTCTCTCTCTTTCACTCTTTCTCTCTCCCCTCCTCCCTCTTTTTATTTCTTCAGTATTTTATTCTGTGTGTTGTATGGAACAATGATTCTTTAAGTTCCAACTGCACAATGTTAGAGGATACCTTTAATAGAAAACATCATCACCCTGAACTGTGGCAACTTCAATATAAGTTAACCATTTTTTAAATCTATAGTTGTGAGTTCACTTATTTTTCTGATACATTTGCTGAATTACAAGTGATTTAAAATAAATCAAAACAGAAGTCCTATGTTCTATGGTTGTGGTGTGTATGGTAGTAACAAGAATGATCTGTATATCTTCAAATGTCTCCTTGATGCCTTAGGTGAAACCTCATGGACAACACCATGTGGCTGACCAACCACACTGGAGAATCAGATTTCATCCTGTTAGGATTCTTCAGTCAATCCAAAGACCCAAATCTTCTCTGTGTGGTCATTTTTGTGATTTTC
>NW_006408797.1:2476032-2484679 GCF_000296735.1 Chrysochloris asiatica | reverse complement strand
AATATCGTAGATTTACTTTACTGTGGATTCTTCTATCTGTATTGAGTTCTGGGTGCTGTTGCTATGTATGTTAATCTCAGATTGCTGTCTACTGTTGTTGGGTCCCAGGACAAATAACTCGCTTTAGATTTTTCTTTTTTAAATTTTCTTTGGTTATTGCAAATTCCTTTAATTTCTGTTTATAGGAAAATGTCCTAATTTCACCATAGTATTTGAAGGACAACAATGATAAACATTTGATTCTTGGTCTACATTTTTTTTTTTCTTTCAGAATTTTGTGTATGTCCTCCCAGGTTGCCTTCTTGCCTGTAAGGTTTCTGATAAGAAATCAGAGCTTAGTCTTACTGGTTCTCATTTGTAGGTAAACCTTTAATTTTTTCCTTAGCTCTTCATGATTCTTTTCTTGTCCTCAGTTTCAGAAATATTTATTGTTATATGTCTTGAAGATTTCTTTTGGGGTCTAGCCTATTTGGGGTTCATTCTGCTTCTTGAATGGTAATTTTGAATTTCATGAGACTGGGGAAGTTTTCGTTCAGCAACTGTTTGACAATTTCTCCATGCTCTTTTATTTTGTCTTCCTGTTCTGGGATTCCATTCACCCATAAGTTATTCATCTTCATTGTGTCCCACAAAAATCTCAGAGTTTCTTCTGATTTTTTCTTTTTTTTCCTTCCCCAGATTGTTCTTCTAGTTTACTAGTATTGAGTCATTTTAGCCTCAAGCTCACTAACCTGGGCTTCTCGATTCAATTCTACTCTTTTGTCTTTTGAATGAGTGTCTATTTACGAGATCTTAGCCTTAATCTTCTAGATTTCCATTTGTAGATTTTGTAATCTTACAAAATTTGCATTTCTTTTGCCTGTTTGTTCATATAGTGTTTTCCTAAATTTGTCTGATGTTTTATTTCTGTGTTCTTCTTATTTTCCTCTAATTTTCTGTCAATCCATTAAAGATATCTAAATATCATTCCTTTGATTTTTTTCTCAATTAGTTCCATTACCTTTTCTTCCTCAGAGACAAATTCTTGCTCTGCATCTCAGTCTTTTCTTTGAGCCACTGTGTCATTTCTTCATGTAAAGTAAAATCTTCTATTGTCTCCAAGTAAGTTTGATTTTGTATTTTGACTCATAGCATCAGCACAGAACTGTGAGCCACAGTTGGCAGTTTAAATCCATGATCTTCTCCTTGGAAACCCTATGAGTCACAACCGACTCGATGACACTTAACAACTGAATCATAGTATTAGTATTTAACTGATCATTTTATGTTTGCATGTTATTAGGCTCTCATATGCTTTTTCCTGATGGATGTGATTAGAGAATGGAAATGTGTGTACTGTTTCCCATTCACCATTCATGCAGCTCAGTTTAGGGTGGATTTAGCTGCTGTTAACTGATGTCTATTTTTCATCCTGTGGTATAGAAGCTGGTATTGGCTCTTGTCCAGTGGGTAGAGCTTCAGAAGGTGCAGTTGTGGCTGAGCTTTATGGGCAAGATTTTATTTTCATTGCCTTTGTCTGTACTGTCAGACTGCCTACTGTCTGTCTCTCCATAGCTGTCCTCAAAAGTTTTAGATGGCCACATTGCTTCTAGCTGTCAGTCTATTCCACAGTCAGTCCCTTTCTTTCACAACCCCCACTCAGCTTCTCCTCACAGAAGGTATTCAATCCATTTCTCGAATCTTTCCTCTGAAGCTGAGTTCAGAATTGTCCTCTGTGTCTGTTTCAATTGTCTCCTGTATCTTTGTTGTAGAGGGTATGTATGGCATGTATGACTTATCTGCAATCTTGTTAGCAGTCCTCTCTTTTGCATTATTCTTAGTAATTTCCTATACATTTGAAATTAATTCAAAATTTCAAAAACAAAACAAACCCATTACCATCAAATCAGTTCTGAATCACAGCAATCCTATACAATAAAGTAGGGTTTCCAAGACTGTAAATCTTTATGGAAGCAAACTGCCTCATAGTTTTCCCACAGTAGTAAGCTTAAATTTCTGACTTTTTGATTCACAGTCAAGGTAATAAAAACTACCCTAGAGAAACAAAAACTATTGCTTTTGCGTGGATTCAAAAAAAAAAATTGTGACTCTATAGGACAGAGTAGAAACTTCCTGTAAAAGTTTAGGGGAACAGACTTCCTCCTCTCTCTCTGGTAGAGCAGAGGGTGGGTTTGAACTGCTAGCCTTTAGCAGCATTGCACTTAAACTAATGATCCACCAGGACTTCTACCCTACTAATAATGTTCCTTAATTCCAAAGAGAGAGTCAAAATATCATTCTTTGCCCCCCTTAACTTCTTTTTTGCATTTCTTCTACTCTGATAGCACCATGTTAAAATACTTTAGAAAACATGTTCACTTCAGCATTACTGTTCGTTTCTGAATATATTCATTATTGAATATATCGGCACACTTGAACTGAGGATTTCATATAGGAACTCTACAGACACCTAATGAGTATTTATCTTTTGAAACTGTAAATACTGTATGATTTAGAATATAAGACTTCATAAGTCACAATGGGGTACACATTAGCCCATAGTGAAAGCATAAGTTACGGAAGGTTCCCTGTATGAGATGACATCTGAATTGAGTTCTGAAAGTTGTGATTAATTAGACAATGAAGCAGAGGTTGAACACCAAATATTCAATCTTTCATTTATTTAACAAACATTTTAATACTATGGTAGTTGTGATGTGCTGTGGAGTCAATTCCAACTCATAGAGATCCTGTATAGGGTTTCTCAGGCTGTAAATCTTCACAGAGACAGAAAGATTCATCTTTCTCCCATGGAACTGCTGGTAGTTTCAAACTGCTAACCTTGAGGTTAGCAGCCTGACTCATAACCACTATGCTATACGATAACCCAAAATTATAGTAAAATGAGATTGAAGCCTAAACAACACATGTCTGCTGTCCCTAAATAATTTGACATGTAGGTGTAGTTGTATATGCAAATAAATACAATAAATATATAAGTTGCTTGATTCATCATACATAAAAATTAGAACTCATGACTTAATAAGTGACTAAGGGAAGATCCTGGAGCTGAATGTTGAAATGTGAATCCATGTTAACTTCAGATGAGTATGGGAGCATTGGGAGTGAGAGGGAGGTATGTGCTCAGGAACATGAAGCCAGGGAAAAAAGAGCAAATATAAGAGAGTTTACCAAATAATAGAGGTAAATATCTTCCAATGGCACTTCTTTTCCTGATTCATTTTAGCCTTGTTTCCTGTTCTTCTGTGACCTAAGATTTTATAAATAGTAGTGAAATGATCAAATTTGCATTTTAGAAATCTTACATTGGTGATAATCAGTTGTAGATGTGCCCAAATGGAGGGATACTAGGAGAGTAATGATGGTGATCTTAATGATGTTGTTGCAAGTCGGACCACAATGTAACACTATCAGGGACTGACAGAGCAGACATTTGGGATAAGTGGATCTTGATGAATATGGTAAACGAAATTTAAAATCTTGTTGTATGTCTACATTTTTAGTTGACTATGTCCAACTTAGGAAGAATCAGACAGTTTCAAATGTCAGTTTCATTTTTCCCACTGATATATCATTTAATTATGAGAGTAAAATCTAAATGATACCTGGATGCTGCCCCCATGGAATTTGAATGGTAGATGTAGACTTTGAACTGCAGGTTTAGTTGTATATACAGATAAGTACAATAAATATATAAGTTGCTTTGCTCATTATACATGAAGACTACAGCACATAATAATACATCTATTCATCTGCAGTATATAGGTTTGCTTAAAACTAAAGTGATTAAGGTATATTTATTTGACAGTTATTAAATAATTATCTGATATATACATTTACCAGATAATTATTTAATGACTGTCAAATAAAGTTCTTTCAATTTTGGGAAAAGATGTTGGAAAACAAGTTCCTGATACTTTTGTAACAGTCAAACTGATTAAGCAAAATATGCACACTCTAGCATTTAAAATTTTGAGATGTGTCTGTATGATGCTTCAATTTCTTATAGTGCCATTGTTAAAAAGCTCTAAAAATTGGTAACTGGAAGGAATGAAACAACTGAAGGAGAGAGTGAAACTATATTCTTCAAAAGAGGAGCATTTGATTCCATCTCAATCCAAAAACATTTAGGTAGAAATATTTTTAGAAAAATTAGTCAAATTTTAGATAAGTTGAATACAATTTTAATATTCTCAACTAATAACTACAGTTGGGAACATTCTTTGTCAAATTTATCTATCACATATTGGATCTAATACTTAGATACCTACTCATGAAAAGACTATCTCTGCTACCAATATCTTGTACCCAGTATTCAAATATAGAAATAAAACATATTCTGGCAACTGCATTTTCTAGAGTATCAAGTGAGTAGCTGTGCACTGAAGTATTTAAATTTTTCAAACTTTGGAATTTATTCATGTTTGCAAGCTTGTGATGTGACCAACATAGGACCAAATTAATTATTTCTGCTCCATTGATAACAAGGCTTTAAGATTCCTTATCTCATCTCCTAAAGCACACTAAGAACTATGAGTGGAATTCATCATCTAATTTAGGAATCAGTATATGACTAAGTATATAAGTTTACATCATTTTTCACAAGTTTTCTGCTTTTGTAAGTATGTTCAAAGGATACAGACTGAGAAAAACAGATTTAACAAAGCCATTTTCTAGGGATGGATCAAGAAATGAGACTTAAGAAACAAAATCAGTTGTTTACTAAGTGCCACTGAGTTGGTTCTAATTCATAGCAACCCTGTATAGCACTTCCAAGATGGGTGAGTTAGCAATCTAGTGCTTATCCTACAGTGCCACACCAGAACTCTAAGAATTAGATACATTGACATTTACATTTAATACATTTTGTTTGTATGTTTTTAAACCTCTTTGATTACTGTTTTCTAAAGTCATGCTTTCTATGCCTGACATGGAATTAAGAAAATGTGTAAAACTCTGCATTCTTGAGAGGAAGACCCAAGAATTGTATAATGTAAACCTATTTAAAATCAGATAATAGAGTACTGACCTACAATATGTCTTGTTTTGCTTCTTTTCTTTTTATCTTAGTAGCCTATCTTGAGTATCATTCTTGTTCAGTACATGGAAAATGGTATTGGTCACCAATTTTAGAATAGGCTATTTAATTAATAGAAGTCCTGGTGTGGCACTGCAGGATAAATGTGGTAGATTGCAAGGCTAATTTGAACTGCAAGATTAGCAGTTCAAACCTACCAGTTGCTCCTCAGAAACCCTATACTGGGTAGCTATGGATCAGAACTGACTCTAAGGCACTTGACAACAACATTAATGAGTAGATGGGGTTTTTAATCTTGAAAATTGTTATTCAATAAAGGAGTGTCTTGCACATAAATCTTTATTTATATGTATAATTATTTTTGTAGGACAAATTCCAAGAACGAAATTATTGGTTTAAAAGGTCAACATTTAAAAATTGTTCTGCAAAGTGTTAATTTGCATGACATAAAACTAATGCAGCTCTTCCCATAAGTGGCCTGAGGTAATCTCACAACATGTTTTGCTACTCACTTGACCCAGAAAACCCCACAAAATCATGCAAATCCAGAGGTTCAAATCTCTGTGTCCATTTTAAGAATACCTGTGAGACTGTCCAGGCCATCAAGGGTATGCATATCCATAAAGCCACCAAGTATCTTAAAGATGTCAGTTTGAAGAAGCAATGTGTACCATACCGACATTACAATGGTGATGTTGGTAGGTGTGCCCAGGCCAAACAGTGGGGTTGGACACAGGGTCGGTGGCCCAAAAAGAGTGCTGAATTTTTGCTGCACATGCTTAAAAATGCAGAGAACAATGCTGAACTTAAGGGTTTAGATGTGGATTCTCTGGTCATTGAGCATATCTAGGTCAACAAAGCTCCCAAGATGCACTGCCGAACTTACAGAGCTCATGGTTGGATCAACCCCTGCATGAGCTCCCCCTGCCATATTGAGATGATCCTCACCGAAAAGGAACAAATTGTTCCTAAGCCAGAAGAGGAGGTTGCCCAGAAGAAAATGACATCTCAGAAGAAACTGAAGAAACAAAAATTTATGGCTGTGGAGTAAATTAAACTTAAAATAAAATGCATATAAAATAAAAAAACAAACAAACAAACAGAAACTGATGCAACTCCAATGCCAGTGAGGAAAGATAAGCAATTTCACCTATTTGCATCTTGCTTCAAGTATCTGCCCTACCTATAGATCTTGAAAGGTCTTTACTTAGGCTTAGTTTTCTACAGAAGCAGAAACCCTGAAATTTATATATGTATATTTTTGTTGTAGTTGTAGTAAGTTGCCCTAGAGTTGTTTCCAACTCATAGCAATGCTACGCACAACAGAAGGCAAAACTGCCCAGTACTGTGCCATCTTCACAATTGTAGTCATGTTTGAACCCACTGTTACAGACCCTGAAAAACACATTTCATTGAAAGTCTTCTACATTTTTGCTAACTCTCTATTTGCTAAGCATGATGTACTTTTCCAGGGACTCATCCCTCCTGATAACATGTTCAAAGGATGTGAGACGAAGTCTCACCATCTACATTTCCAAGGGGCTTTCTGGCTGCACCTCTTCCAAGACAGATTTGTTTGTTCCATTGACAGTCCATAGTACTTTCAATATTCTTCCCAAACACCATAATTACAAGGTATTGATTCTCCTATGGTGTTTGTTTTTCATTACTAACCTGTTGCATGTTCACAAAGTAAGTGAAAATACCATGGCTTGGTGCAGGCACACCTTAGTCCTCAAAGTGACATATTTGTTTTTTTAACACTTTGTTGTTGTTTTTGTTGTTGTTAGGTGCCAATGAATTGGTACCGACCCATAGCGACCTTGTGCACAGCAGGACGAAACACTGCCACTCCTGGGCCAACCTCACTACTGTTGCCATGCTTGAGCCATCAATGTTGCCACTTGGCCAATCCATCTTGCTGGAGGTCTTCCTCTTTTTCTCTGACCCTCTAACTCTCTAAACAGGATATCTTTCTCCAGCAACTAGTCCCTCCTGCCAATATGTCCAAAGTATGAGAGGTGAAGTTTGACCATCTTGGCCTCTAAGGAGCACTCTGGCTGCACTTCTTCCAAAATGGATCTATTGGTTCTTTTGGCAGCCCATGACACTTTCAATATTCTCCTCCAACACCATAACTCAAAGGCATCAAATCTTCTAAGGTCTTCCTTATTCACTGTCAGGCTTTCACAGGCATATGAGGTTATTGAAAACACCATGGTTTGGGTCAGGCACAACTTAGTTCTCAAGCTGACACCTTTGCTCTTCAACACTTTAAAAAGGTCTTTTACAGCAGATTTTCCTAATGCAATACGTCATTTGATTTCTTGACTGCTGTTCCATTAGTGTTGATAGTTGATCCAAGAAGAATAAAGTCCTTGACAACTTCAATCTTTTCTCCATTGCTAAGAATGTTGTTTATTGGTCCAGTGGTGAAGATTTTTATTTTCTTAACATTGAGATGTAATCCATACCAAAGGCTGTGCTCTTTGATCTTCATCATAAATGTTTTAAGTCCTCTTCACTTTCAGCAAGCAAGGTTGTATCATCTGCATATCACAGGTTGTTAACGAGTCTTCCTCCAATCCTGTTGCCATGTTTTTTTTTCATAGAACCCAACTTCTCAGATTATTTGCTCAGCATACAAATTGAATTAGTATGGTGAAAGAATACAACCCTGTCACATACCCTTCTTAAATTTCAACTATTCATTGTTTCCATTTTCTGTTTGAACAACTGTCCATGTACAGATTCCTAATGAGCACAATTAAAAGTTCAGGAATAATCATACTTCACAATGTTTTCCATAGATTGTCATGATCCACCCAATCGAATGCCTTTAAGTAGTCAATAAAGGACAGGTAAACATCTTTCTGATATTCTCTGCTTTCAACCAAGATCCATCGGACGTCAGCAATGATATTTCTTGTTCCACGGCCTCTTCTGAATCTGGCTTGAAACTCTGGAAGTTCAGTGTCAATGTATGCTTGCAGCCATTTCTATATTACCTTTAGTAAAACTTTACTCACATGGTATATCAAAGAGATTGTCCGATGGTTTCCGCATTCAGTTTGGTCACCTCTCTTTGGAATGGGCACAAATACAGATCTCTTCTAATCAACTAACCAGTTGGCATGGATGAGTGAGTGCCTCCTGTTCCACTTCACTTTCTTGAAAGATTTCAGTTTTTATTCCATCAATTCCTGGTGCCTTGTTCTGTACCAATTCCTTCAATGCACCTTGGATTTCCTCCTTCAGTATCATTGGCTCTCGATCATATACTACCTCTTGAAATGGTTGAACAGCAACTATTTCCATTGGTAGAGTGACTTCTTGTGATGCTTTATGCATCATTCAATAATTTGCACAGATAATATTTCATTAATGAAAGGAGAGGCTAAAATTTTTCTTCAGTTCCCCCATCTTGAGAAATGCTGAGCATGTTCTTCCCTTTTGATTTTCTAACCCCAGATATTTGCACATTTCATTGTAATATTTGACTTTGTCTTCTCAAGCTTACCTTTGAAATTTTCTGTTCAGATCTTGGACCTCCTCATTTCTTCCATTTGCTTTAGCATCTCTGTGCTGGAGAGCAAATTTCAGTGTCTC
>NW_006408797.1:2468509-2475232 GCF_000296735.1 Chrysochloris asiatica | reverse complement strand
TTCAAAATGTCCAATACTAGTCCATTTCAGTTAACTAATGTCTAAGATATTGATATTTATGCATTCTATTTCATTATCGACAATTTTAAATTTTCCTAGATTCATACATTGTGCGTTCCATGTTCCAATTATTAATGGATGTTTACAGATGTCCCTCTTCATTTTGAGCTGTGTCTTATCAGAAAATGAAGGCCCTGTGGCCTTTACTCCCACCAGCTTTACTCCATTCACATCATCACAATGAACTCTACTTTGAGGAAGCAGGTCTTCCCCAGTTGTATTTTGAGGACTTTCCAACCTGAGAGATTCATTTTCTGGCACTATATCTGACAGTGTTTCTCTGCTATTCATAAGGTTTTCAATGACTAAATATTAGGAAGTAGTTAATCACTCCTTCTTCCTAGTCTGTCTTCATATGCAAGCACATCTGAAACCTGTCCACCATGGGTGACCCTGCTGCTATTTCAAATACTTGTGGCATAGCTTCCAGAATCACAGAAACTCACAAGAAACCACAGTATGACAAACTGATTGATGAGTGGTGGGGAACTCTATAGAGTATCACTATTAGTCAGAACCAACTTGATGGCACTTAAAAACAGTAACAACAACATTCTATTGTCATTAATCAATAATAAAATATGTTTGCACATACATTTCAAAAAATACTGACACTTTTCTTTTCCTGGCTAATGATAAAACTGAAACTTGTATTCATTGTATTTGAATGGAAGGACATTTATCTTTTACTGACACTTCTAAAATGGGTGCAGTTCCCTCACATCTGAATTGCAAAGTGTCAGTCATTGTACAAACATAATTGTACACACAATAGCAGATGGTGATGACAGTTAATAGGAACTGGTTCCTCAGAAAAATAGCTAATTCTAGACCGAGAACCTGGCTTTACAAAATATGCCTGTGATATGTAGTTTTAGAGAAAAAAATTAAAAGATACTTAATCATTACTTGAAGTACAACGCTGTCTGTGATAGAATAATTTCCATACTTCTACAAGGAAGACCAGTGAAACTTGCTTTCCAGCATAGAGATGCTAAAGCAAATGGAAGATATGAAGAGGTCCAAGAGCTGAGCAGAAAATTTCAAAGATGAGCTCAAAAAGATAAAGCCAAATATTACAACAATATGTGCAAAGATCTGGACTCAGAAAACCAAAAAGCAAGAACATGCTCAGCATTTCTCAAGCATGGAGAAATGAAAAAAGAATTCAAGCCTCGACTTCCATTATTAAAAGATTCTCTGGGCAAAATATTGAATGATGCAGAAAGCATCAAGAAAAGATTGAAGGAATACACAGAGTCACTGTACCAAAAGGAAATGGTTAATGTTCAACCGTTTCAAGAGATAACATGTGATCAGGAGCCAATTATGCTGAAGGAGGAAGTCCAAGGTGTATTGAAGGAATTGGCATAAAAACAAGGCACTAGGGAATGATGGAATAAAAATTGTAATCTTTCAAGAAAGTGAGGCGGCACAGGAGGTGCTCACTCACCTCTGCGAAGAAATTTGAAGACAACATCTGGCCGACTGATTGAAAGAGATCCATATTTGTGCCCATTCCAAAGAGGTGTGACACAACGCAATGTGGAAATCATCAGATAATCTCTTTGATATCCCATGTGAGTAAAGATTTAATAAAGGCAATACAGAAATGGCTACCATCATACATTGACAAAGAACTTACACAGGTTCATGCTGGATTCAGAAGAGGCCGTGGAACAAGAGATATCATTGCTGATGTCTGATGGATCTTGGCTGAAAGCAGAAAATATCAGAAAGATCTGTACCAGTGCTTTGTTGACTATGCAAAGGCTTTTGATTGTGTGGATAATCATAAGTATGAGTAATCCAGAACACTAAATTGTACTCATGAGGTATCTGTATATGGACCAAGAAGCAGTTGTTCGAACAGAACATGGGAACACTGAATGGTTTAAAATTAAAAAGGTGTGTGAAAAGGTTGTATTCTTTCACCATACTTATTCAACCTGTATGTTGAGCAAATAATAGAAGAAGCTTGGTTCTATGAAGAAAATCGTGGCATCAGGATGGAGTCAGACTTATGAACAACCTGCGATATGCAGATGATACAACCTTGCTTGCTGAAAGTAAAGAAGGCTTAAAACATTTACTGATGAAGATCAAAGAGCACAGCCTTTGGTATGGATTACATCTCAATGTCAAGAAAACAAAAATCCTCACCATGGGACCAATAAACAACATTCTTATCAATGGAGAAAAGATTGAAATTGTCAAGGACTTCATTCTTCTTGGATCCACTATCAACACTCACGGAAGCAACAGTCAAGGAATCAAATGACGTATTGCATTAGGCAAATCTGTTGCACAAGACCTTTTTAAAGTGTTGAAGAGCAAAGATGTCAGTTTGACAACTAAGGAGCACCTGACACAAGCCATGGTATCTTCAATAACCTCACATGCATGCAAAAACTGGACAGTGAATAAGGAAGACCTTAGAAGAATTGATGCCTTTGAGTTATGGTGTTGGAGAAGAATAATGAATGTGCCATGGGCTGCCAAAAGAACTACTAGGTCTGTGATGGAAGAAGTGCAGCCAGAGTGCTCCTAAGAGGCCAAGATGGCCAACCTTCGTCTCTCATACTTTGGACATATTGTCAGGAGGGATCAGTCGCTGGAGAAGGATATCATATTTGGTAACATGGAGGGTCAGTGAAAAAGAGGAATACACCCAAGGAGATGAATTGACCAAGAGGCAGCATCAATCGACTTAAGCATGTCAACAGTAGTGAGGTTGGCCCAGGATCAGGCAGTGTTCTGTTCTGCTGTGTGTAAGATTGCTACGGGTTGGTATCGACTCAATGGCACCTAACAGCAACAACAACAACAAATATTAACTACCAAACCACTGAGAACTCTGGCATAGTAAAGTTGACACAAACCCTTAACTATTATAAGAGGGATGCCACCTATTCACAAAATTAAGAGTTACAGAGTTTAGAATATAATTCAGTCCACAAATGTTCACTCATATCAACCATATAGGAGCAATTAGAACTAATCTCTAGGGGTTTTGAGGCTGTACATCTTTATAGAAGCAGATAGCCTCATCTTTCTCATATGAAGTATAGCACCTTTCATTTAATTCATGAAAAAAATCTAATATATCTAACAAAAATATTCATAGGCAAGAGAATCATGTCCAATATTGAAATTAATAGCATAATTTAGGGATATAGAAAGACACAAGGTAATTACATATAGATCAATATCTTTCCTGTCACTATTCACACTTTGTCACATTGTGGTGGCTTGCCTGTTTCTGTGATGCTGTAAGGCATGCCACTGACATAGACAGCTATGCAAATGACAACAGAGTCACTCATGGTGACCAGGTTTTAATAGAACTTCCAGACTAAGACAGACTAAGAAGAAGGAGTAAGCATTTCACTTTTAAAAACTTAGTCATTGAAAACCAAAGCAGTGGAACAATGTCTGATATATTGCCAGAATGTGAGTCCCTTAGGTTGGAAGGCACTCAAAATATGACTGAGGAAGAGCTGCCTTCTTAAAATAGAGTTAACCTTAATGATATGGATGGAGCAAAGCTTTGGTGCCTTTCATTTGCTGCGGAGGCACAACTCAAAATGAGAAGTAACATCCACAAATATCCATTAATAATCAAAATTTAGAATGTGTGAAATAGAAATCTAGGAAAATTTGAAGTTCTCAAAAATTAATAATGCATAAAGATAAATATTCTAGGCATGAGTGAGAGAATACACGACCAGAAGAAAGAACAGAAATGTCATGGAAGAAGTACAGAATGTTCCTTAGAAAACTGGATGGGTAGACTTCATCCCACATACTTTGGGAACATACTTTGGGAACAGTCCCTGGTGAAGGACATTCTGATTGGTAAAGTAGAGGATCAGTAAAACAAAGGAAGCTCTTCAATAGCATGGATTGATACAGTGGCAGCAACAATAGGCTCAAGCATAGGAAATTGTGAGTATGTCACAGGGCTGGACAGTGTATGTTATGTTGTATATAGTGTTAGTCAAAATTGACATGGTGATACCTAACAGCAGGAGTTCTGGTAGGATAGTGGTTACAAGTCAAGTCCAGATGCTAACTTCAAGGTCAGCAGCTGGAAACTACCAGCTGTTCTGTAGGAGAAAGATGAGACTGGAACTCTGAGCTTCAGACAAAAGGTTAAAAAAATGGATTGAATACCTACTGGGAGGAGAAGCTGAGCAGGGGTGAGGAAGGAAAACAACTGACTGGCAAATGCACTGCCAGCAGAAAGCAAGGTGGCCACGTTAAACTTTTGCAAACAGTATAGAGAGACAGATGGCAGTCTGACAATGCAGATTCATAAGGGCAATGAAAAAGCAACTTGCTCTTACAGCTCAGTCACAATTGTACCTTCTGAAACTCCACCCATTGAACAAGAGCCAATAACACTTCCTATAACTAATCAACAATAGAGATCAGTCAACACCAGTCAAACCCACCCAAAACTGAGCTGCAGGAATGGTGAAAGGTAAACAGTACACATGTTTGCATTCTGTAAACACACCCACCAGGAAATACTAGATGAGAGCTTAAAAACATACTTATAAAATCATCAGTTAAATACAGATGTTATAGTTAAGTGCCAATGAGTCAGTATAGAATCAGTGCGACCCTATATAGGATTTCCAAAGAGAAGATGCTGGGTTTAAACTGCCGACTTTGTGGCTCACAGTTCAGTGCTAATCCTACAGTGCCATGCCAAAAATCCAAATAAAAATAAAAACGCAACCCCACAATGTATCAGATACAACAGAAGGTTTCAGCTTATATGAAAAAACAAAACAGTGGCTCAAAGAAATGACCATGATGCAAAGTCGGAATTCATGTCTGAGAAAGAAAAGTTTATAGAACTACTTGAGAAAAAATTCAAAGGAATGATATTTAGATACTGTAAATGTATTGACAAAAAGTAAGAGAAAAGCAAGGAGAGCAAAGAAAATAATTCAGAAGAATTTAGAAAAGCACTATATGAACAAACAAGAAAACTAATGCAAATTTTGTAGCATTACAAAATCTGCAAATAGAAATCCAAAAGATTGATGCAAAGATTACAGAAACAGACATTATATATATATTTTTAAAAAGTAGTAAAATTGAATCAAGAGAAGCCCAGGTTAGTGACCTTCAAGCTAAATCTCTCAATACTGGTAAACTAGAACTAGCTAGAAAAAAAAAAATAATAATAATAACAGAAATAACCAGAAGAAAGTCTGAGATTTATGTGGGACACCATGAAGAGGAATAAGTTATGGGTGATTAGAGTTCCAGAACAAGAAAACAAAACAAAACTATGGAGAAAATTGTCAAAAAGTTGCTGAAAGAAAGCTTCCCAAAATTCATGAAAGACAAAATTACCATTCAAAAAGCTTAATGAACCCCAAACAGGATAGACAAACCAAGAAAATCATCAAGACATATCATAATTAATTCTAAAACCAAAGACAAGGAAAGAATCCTGAGAGTAGTTAAGGAAACAATGAAAAAATTAATTAAAACATAGAACCAATAAGACTAAGTGCTAATTTCTCACCAGAATCTATACAGACAAGAAGGCAACATGAGAAGACATACACATAATTTTGAAAGAAAAGAAAAAATTGCAAACCAAGAATCAAATATTTACCAAAGCTGTCCTTCAAATATTATGGTGAAACTAGGACATTTTCAGATAAACAGAAATTAAAGGAATTTACAATAACCAGACCAACGTTTTTTTTTTTAATTTGAAAGCAAGTTCTTTGAACTAATACCCAATAACAACCTGAGATTAGTGTACATGACAACAGCACCCAGAACTCAGTCCAGATATAGAAGTATCCAAAGTAAAGCAAATCTAAAAAATTGAAATTAGGGAACCAGAGACATCCTTTTATAACTGAAATCAACCACAAAGCAAGAAGTAAAGATAGTGTTGATGGAGAATTCCTAAGTGGCCAGGAAGGCAAGTAGTTTTTGAAATAAAATAGACTGTCTTAAAAGGGAAAAAAATTAATAAATTATAGAGTAGCCTCAAAGAAAATTAATACACTGTCATATCAAAAATAAGAAAATCAGATTTAGTAAAAAAAATAAAACAACAGCAATGACAAAAATGAAAAGTAAACCTACCAAAAAAAATTGAAATCAGTGCAGAAGTTTATGTGGAACAAAGAAACTAGCAGCACTACAAAAACAAAACAAAACAAAAACACAGCAAAATGATAACAATCAATTCAAACATATTGCTAATTACACTGAACATAAATGGATTAAATGCACTAATCAAGACACTGAGAAGCAGAATGGAAACAAACAGGTGCATTTATCCAATGGAATAAAAGGCAATGTTGAAGAATAATGGCAAATCTGTGGAACACTTCATAACATGGATAATCCTGGAGGACTAAGTGAAATTAGTCAATTACAAAAGGAGAACGATTATATTTGACCATTGTTTTTAAAGGTTAAGAAAAGGTTTTCCTGCTAAGGGGAACAAACTGTGATTGTTACCAGAGTCAGAGGGAAGGGAAAATTATTCACTGGATAGAGGGTAGATGCTTGTTAACTCAGGTGATGGAGAAGCAATATACAAGAGGAAAATTAAGGTAGTATAAGACTTAGGGAAGAGTTGTTGTTAAGTGCCGTTGAGTGGGTTCTGACCCACAG
>NW_006408797.1:2465421-2467082 GCF_000296735.1 Chrysochloris asiatica | reverse complement strand
ATCCACACAATTGAAAGCATTTGTGTAGTCGATAAAGCACAGGTAACCATCTTTCTGATATTCTCTGCTTTCAGGCAAGATCCATTGGATATCAGCAATGATATCCCTCATTCCATGGCCACTTCTGAATCCGGCTTGAAACTCTGGAAATTCTCTGTCAATGTATGTTTGTGGCCATTTCCGTATTACTTTTAGTAAAACTTTATTAGCATGGGATATCAAAGAGAGTGTCCGATGATTTCTGCATTCCATTGGGTCATCTCTCTTTGGAATGGGCACAAATATGGATCTCTTCCAATCAGTCAGCTGGACAATTGTCTTGCAAATTTCTTGTTGGAGATGAGTGCTGCCTCACTTTCTTGAGAGATTTCAATTTTTATTCCATCAATTCTTGCTGCCTTGCTCTTTGCCAATTCTTTCAATGCACCTTGGACTTATACCTTTAGTATCATTGGCTCTTGATTATATATTACCTCTTGAAACAGTTGAACATCAATCTTCCTTTTGGTACAGCGACTCTGTGTATTCATTCCATCTTCTTTTGATACTTTAGGCATCATTCAATATTTTGCCCAGAAAATCCTTCAATAACAAAAGTTGAGGCTTGGATTTTTTCTTAAGTTCCACCAGCTTGAAAAATGCTGAACATGTTCTCCTTTTTGGTTTTCTGATTCAAGATCTTTGCACATTTTTGTTGTAATATTTTGCTGTATCTATTGAGTTTATCTTTGAAATTTTCTGTTCAGTTCTTGTATCTCCTCATTTCTTACATTTGTTTTAGAATCTCTACGCTGGAAAGCACGTTTCATTGTCTCTTCTGACATCCATTTTGACCTTTTCCTTCTTTCTTGTATTCTTAATCACTTTTTGCTTTTTATCTGTATGATGTTCTTGATGTCATCCCACAACTCTTCTGGTCTTTGATCTTTAGTGTTTAATGTACCAAATCTGTTCTTCAGATGATCACTAAATTCAGGTGGGTTATATTCAAGGTCATATTTTGGATCTCATGGACTTGTATTCATTTTCTTCAGCTTCAGTTTGAATTTGCATATGAGCAATTGGTGGTCTGTTCTACAATCTGGCCCTGGCCTTGTTTTGACTGAGGATATAGAGGTTTTCCTTTGTCTCCTTCCACAGATGTAGTCTATTTTATTTCTATGTAGTTCATCTGTTGAGGTCCATGTGTATAGTTATGTATTATGCTTTCTGAAGAAGGTATTTGAAAGGACTAAATCATTGATTTTGCAGAATTCTACCATGCGTTCTCCATCATCATTTCTATCACCAAGGCCATATTTTTCAACTATTGATCCTTCCTCTTTGCTGTCAACCTTTGCATTCCAATCACTAGTAATGATCAATACATCTTGATTGCATGTTTGATAAAATTCTAAATTGAAGAAGTTGGTAGAATCCTTCTATTTCATCCTCACTGGCTTTAGTGGTTGGCGCATAAATTTGAATAATAGTGGTATTAGCTGGTCTTCCCTGTAGGCACATAGATATTATACTATCACAGACAGCATTGTACCTCATGACTAATGTGGATATGTTCTTTTTGGCAATGAATACAACCCCATACCTTTTTAATTTGTCATTTCCGGCATAGTAAACCATGTGCTTGTCAGATTCAAAATGGCCAATACCAGTCCATTTCA
>NW_006408797.1:2463390-2464581 GCF_000296735.1 Chrysochloris asiatica | reverse complement strand
GAAGAAGTGATGGATTTCTCTGGATCTGCAAATAGGAAAGGTCATTGTGATCAGAGTGAGCATGAAACCATCCACTGAGCCCAAGAACCAAGAGCCAGATGCCAGGATGAAACATATCCTATGGTTCATAAGAACAGGGTAGCGGAGTGGATGTCAGATAGCCATGTACCTGTCTTAGGCCATGGCAGCTAGAAGAAAAAATTCAGATCCTCCTAGTGTCAAGTAGAGGAACATCTGTATCCCACATTCAGGGACTGAGATAATTTTGACACCCCTGACCTGGTCCATGAGCATCTTGGGAACATTGACAGAAATGTTCATCACATCCTGGTCCATGAGCATCTTGGGAACAGTGACAGAAATGTACATCACATCCATGAGAGACAACTGGCTAATAAAAAATTACATAGAAGTGTGAAGGTGGACATCAGAATATATAAGGAAGATCAGGATGGTATTTCCAGGCAGGGCCATCAAGAAAATCACAAAAATGACCACATAGAGAAGATTTGGGTCTTTGGTTTGACTGCAGGATCCGAACAGGATGAAATCTGATTCTCCAGTGTGGTTGGTCAGCCACATTGTGTTCTCCATGAGGTTTCACCTAAGGCATCAAAGAGACATTTGAAGATATAAAGATAATTCATGTTACCACTCAATTTTTCTTTACATTGAGATGCAATCCATACCAAAGACTGTGGGCTTTGATATTGATCGGTAAATATTTTAAGTCTTCTTCACTTTCAGCAACATATCGCAGTTTGCTAATCAGTCTTCCTTCAATCCTGATGCCACATTTTTCTTCATAGAACCCAACTTCTAGGATTATTTGCTCAGCATACAGGTTGAATAAATATGGTAAAAGAATATAACCCTGTCGCACACATTTCTTAATTTTAAACCATGCAGTGTTCCCATGTTCTGTTCGAACAACTGCCTCTTGGTCCATGTACAGATTCCTCATGAACACTATTAAGTGTTCCAGAATACTCATACTTCGTAATGTTGTCCATAGCTTGTCATAACCTTAATGTGTAGTAAGTATTAAATTACATAGAGCAATGACAGTATTTAGAGCATTAGCTGGCACAGATGAATAAACATGTAAACTGTTAACTTTAGAGAGTTAATATCTAAGCACATTTCTAAAAACTTAGGTTTGACAATATATGTAATCCAAATAACATGTTT
>NW_006408797.1:2436637-2437147 GCF_000296735.1 Chrysochloris asiatica | reverse complement strand
AGGTTCGCAGCCTGATTCGTAACCACTACGCTACCAGTACTGAAAATATACATATATCAGACTATTATTTAATGACTGTCAAATAAACTTCTTTCAATTTTGGGAAAAGATGTTGGAAAACAAGTTCCTGATACTTTTGTAGCAGTCAAATTGAATAAGCAAAATATGCACACTGTTTAACATTTGAAAAATTGAGAAGTGTATGTATGATGTTTTAATTTCTTGGATCATAGCAATAAATACAGTTCATAGTGCCATCTTTAAAAAGCTCTAAATATTAGGAACTGGAAGGAATGAAACAACTGAAGGAGAGAGTGAAACTATATTCTTCTAAAGAGGAGCATTTGATTCTATCTCAATCCAAAACGATTTAGGTAGAAACATTTTTAGAAAACCGAGTCAAATTTTAGATAACTTGAATACAATTTTAATATTCTCAACTAATAACTACAGTTGGGAACATTCTTTGTCAAATTCATCTATCACATATTGGATCTAATACTTAGACAC
>NW_006408797.1:2433861-2435159 GCF_000296735.1 Chrysochloris asiatica | reverse complement strand
AAAACACATTTCATTGGAAGTCTTCTATGTTTTGCTAACTCTCTATTTGCTAAGCATGATGTACTTTTCCAGGGACTCATCCCCCCTGACAACATGTTCAAAGGATGTGAGACGAATTCTCACCATCCACATTTCTGAGGGGCTTTCTGGCTGAACCTCTTCCAAGATAGATTTGTTTGTTCCATTGGCAGTCCATAGTACTTTTAATATTCTAACCAAACACCTTAATTACAAGGTGTTGATTCTCCTATGGTTTTAGTTTTTCATTACTCAGCTTTTGCATGTTCACGAAGTAAGTGAAAATACCAAGGCTTGGTTCAGGCATACCTAAGTCCTCAAAGCGACAATTTTGTTTTTTAACACTTTGTTGTTGTTTTTGTTAGATGCCATCAGATTGGTTCCAACTCCTAATAACCTTATGCATGACAAAACAGAGCATAGCCCAGTCTGACATCAACCTCACAATCATTGCTATGTTTGAGCCCATTGTTGCTGCCAGCATACCAATCTATCTCGTTGGGTTTTTTGTTTGTTTGTTTGTTTTTGTTTTTGCTTCTTCACTTTTAAGTATAATGTTCTTCTCCAGAGTTTGGAGCCTCCTGATAACTGTGCATAGTATAAGAGACAAAGTCTCGCCATTTTGGCTTCTAAGAAGCATTCTAGTTGTACCTCATCTGACACAGATTTGTTCATTCTTCTGAAAGTCCAGAGTATTTTTTAATATTCTTCTCCAACACCAAAACTAAATGAATTAATTCTTCTATAGTCTTTCTTATTCATTAGACAACCTTCCCAAGCATATGAGTTTATTGACTACACCATAACTTGAGTAAAGTACACCTAAGTCTTTTCTTACAATGCCATATCAGGATTCCTTTTAAACTTACATTACCCTAAAATTTAAATGGCTTATTATTTAAGTCAGTGGTTCAAATTTAACAGCTGCTCCTGAAAATCCTACTTTGTTGTTGTTGTTAGGTGCCATAAAGTCGGAATCGATACATGTTGACCCTATGAACAACAGAACAAAACACTGCCCAGTCCTGGGCCAACCTCATAATTGTTGCCACGCTTGAGCTCGTTGATGCTGCCACTTTGCCAATCCATCACGCTGGGGGGTTTCCTTTTTTTCTCTGACCCTCTATCTTACTAGATATGATATTCATCTGTAGAAACAGGTCCCTCTTAGCAATATGTCAGAAGTATGAGAGGCGAAGTTTGGCCATCCTGGCCTCCAAGGAACACTCTGGCTGTACTTCTTCCAACACCGATCTATTTGTTCTTTTGGCAGCCCATAG
>NW_006408797.1:2430025-2432086 GCF_000296735.1 Chrysochloris asiatica | reverse complement strand
TAAAATTACTACATTATCTGGAATTTGTGGTATTTTGTTAGCTTTTTAAAATGTAATATTCTTTGGATTCTGTTCTAATGGTATATTCATTTTTCTACTTAATTTTTTTTTGTATTGTTTTCCTTAAACAGAGCACCAGCACATATATTTGAGAATACAATTCAATCCACAACAGCAAACATTTTCTAAGTTATAGTTTATAAGATAATCTTTGCAGAATAAGTTGGAGACATCAGACTGCCAAGAGCTTGGAAAAGGAGGTTGGAGGTAGGTAGGAAAGATGTGAGGATAAGAAGGAATAAAAGGATGGAGTCAGAGAGTGGGAGTGAAGAAGTAGGATGTAGGAGGTGATAACAAAGCCCAGGACATAGCATCAGAAGGAGGCCAAAGAAGAGTGGAGATGAAGGGTACTAGAGTCACAGAAGTTAAGAAAACCAGGGAACTGAGTTCAGCCATGTTCCATAGACTCCCATTGACCTCTTTGGCCTTGTTTTGACTGATGATATGGAGTTTATCCACTTTCTCTCCCACAGATGTGGTCAATTTGATTTCTGTGTATTCCATCTGGTGAGATCCGTGTGACTAATAGTCTCTTATGCTGTCTAAAGAAGGTATTTGAAATGAACAAATCATTGATTTTGCAGAATTCTATTTTGCTCTCAGAAGCATCATTTCTATCACCATGGCTGTATTTTCCAACTACTGATCCTTTCTCTTTGTTCCCAACCTTTGCGTTCCAATCACCAGTAATGATCAATACCTCTTGATTGCATGTTTAATAAATTTCAGATGGAAGAAGTTGGTAGAATTCTTCTATTTAATCTTCACTGGTTTTAGTGGTTGGTGCATAAATTTGAATAATAATGGTATTAACTAGGCTTCCCTATAGTCACATGGATATTATTCAATCATTTACAGCATTGTATCTCATGACTGATCTGGATATGTTCTTTTTGACAATGAATGCAACACTATTCCTCTTTGATTTGTCATTTCTGGCATAGTGAACCATGTGGTCATTAGATTCAAAATGTCCAATACCAGTCCATTTCAGCTCACTAATATCTAAAATATTGATGTTTATGCATTCCATTTCATTTTTGACAATTTCTAATTTTCCTAAATTCATAATTCGTACATTCCATGTTCCAATTATTAATGGATGTTTACAGCCACTTCTCTTCAGTTTAAGTTGTGTCCCATCAGAAAATGAAGGTCCTGTGGCCTTTATTCCCACTGGCTTTACGCCATTCGCATCATCACAGTGAATTCTACTTTGAGGAGGCAGCTCTTCCCCAGTTGCATTTTGAGTGCCTTCCAACCTGAGGAATTCATTTTCTGGCACTATATCTGACAGTGTTTCCCTGCTATTCATAAGGTTTTCAGTGATCAAATATTAGGAACTAGGTCATCACATCTTCTTCCTAGTCTGTCTTCATCTGGAAGCTCATCTGAAGCCTGCCCAATGTACCTGCTGGTATTTAAAAAACCTGTGGCATAGCTTTCAGAATCACAGAAACTCACAAGCAACCACAGTATGACAAACTGATAGATGAGTGGTGGGGAACCCTATAGAGTGTCACTGTTAGTCGGAACCAACTGGATGGCACTTAAAAACAGCAACAACAATATTCTTTTGTCATTAATCAATAAGAAAATATTTTTACACATAGATTTAAAAAAAATATTGATACTTTTTTTTTTCCTGGCTAATGATAAAAACTGAAAATTCAATTCATTATATTTGAACGGAAGGACATTTATCTTTTACTGACACTTCTAAAATGGGTGAAATTCCCTAACATTTAAATTGCAGTGTGTCAGTCATTGTACAAACATAATTGTACACACAAATAGCAGGTGGTGATGACAAGTAATAGGAACTGGTTCCTTGGAGAAATAGCTAATTTTAGACCAAGAACTTGGCTTTACAAAATATGCCTGTGATATATTGTTTTGGAGAGAAAAAAATTAAAGGGTACTTGAATCATTTCTTGAAGTACAACGTTGTCTGTGATAGAATAATTTTCAGACTTCTACAAGGAAGACCACTGAAACTTG
>NW_006408797.1:2425903-2429690 GCF_000296735.1 Chrysochloris asiatica | reverse complement strand
GAAATCTTTCAAGAAAGTGAGGCAGCACAGGAGGCACTCACTCATTTATGCCAAGACATTTGTTAGACAACTATCTGGCCAACTGATTGGAAGTGGTCTGTATTTGTACCCATTCCAATGAGAGGTGACCTAATGAAATATGGAAATCATTGGACAATCTTTTTGATATCCCATGAAAGTAAAGTTTTACTAAAGGTAATACAGAAACGGCTACAAACATACATTGACAGAGAACTACCAGAGGTTCAAGCTGGATTCAGAAGAGGCCGTGGAACAAAGGATATCATTGTTGATATCCGATGGATCTTAGCTGAAATCAGAGAATATCAGCAAGATGTTTACCTGTGCTTTACTGACTACACAAAGGCTTTCAATTGTGTGTATCATGACAAGCTATGAACAACATTGAGAAGTATGAGTATTCTGGAACACTTAATTGTGCTCATGAAGAATCTGTACGTGGACCAAGAGGCAGTTGTTTGAACAGAACATGGGAACACTGAATGTTTTAAAATTAATAAAAGTGTGTGACAAGGTTATATTCTTTCGCCATGCTTATTCAACATGATGCTGAGCAAAATAATCTGAGAAGCTGGGTTATATGAAGAAAAACATGGCATCAGGATTGGAGACAGACTCATTAACAACCTGTGATATGCAGATGATACAACCTTGCTTGCTGAAAGTGAAGAGGACTTAAAATACTTACTGATGAAGATCAAAGAACAAAGCCTTCGGTATGGATTACAACTCAATGTCAAGAAAGCAAAAATCACTGGACCAATAAACAACATTCTTATCAATGGAGAAAAGATAGAAGTTGTCAAGGACTTCATTCTTCTTGGATCAACTATCAACACTCACAGAAGCAGCAGTCAAGAAATCAAATGATGTATTATATTAGACAAATCTGTTGCACAAGACCTTTTTAAAGTGTTGAGGAGCAAAGATGTCAGCCTGACCCAAGCCATAGTGTTTTCAATAACCTCATATGGCTGTGAAAGATGGACAGTGAATAAGGAAGACCTTAGAAGAATTGATGCCTTTGAGTTATCATGTTGTAGGAGAATATTGAAAGTGCCATGGGCTGCCAAAAGAACCAATAGATCCGTTTTGCAAGAAGTGCAGCCAAAGTGCTCCTTAGAGGCCAAGATGGCCAAACTTCGTCTCTCATACTTTGGACATATTGTCAGGAGGGAGCAGTCATTGGAGAAGGATATCATGTTTGGTAAGGCAGAGGGTCAGAGAAAAAGAGGAAGACCCCCAGCTAGGTGGATTGGCCAAGTGGCAGCATCGATGGACTCAAGCCTGGCAACTGTAGTGAGGTTGGCCCAGGATCGAGCAGTGTTTCATTCCCCTGTGCATAAGGTCACTATGTGTTGGTACCAGCTTGATGACACCTAACAACAGCAACAACAAGGAAGACCAGTTAATGGCACTATAATTCCAATTTATTCATCGACTTATAAAGCCAGTGAGGATGAAATTCAAGAATTCTACTGACTTCTTCAGTCTAAAATTGATCAAACATGCAGCCAAGATGTATTGATCATTACTGGAGATTGGAATGCAAAGGTTGGAAACAAAGAGGAAGGATCAGTAGTTGGAAAATATGGCTTTAGTGATAGAAATGATGTTGGAGATAGCATGATAAAATTTTGCAAGACCAATGAATTCTTCATTGCAAATATCCTTTTTTAAACGACATAAGCAATTACTATACACAAGGATCTCACCAGATGGAATACACCAAAATAAAATTGACTACATCTGTGGAAATAAACAGTGGAGAATCTCCATATCATCAGCCAAAACAAGACCAGGAGCAGATTATGGAACAAACTATCAATTGCTCATAAGCAATTTCAAGATGAAACCGAAGAAAATTAAAAGAAGTCCATGTGCGCTAAATAAAGCATGTCAATGATCATATCCCACCTGAATTTAGAGATCATCTGAAGAACAGATTTGGTGCATTTTACACTGAAGACTGAAGACCAGATGAGTTGTGAGTTGACCTCAAGAACAACATACAGAAAAAAAGCAAAAGAACAGTAAGAGACAAGAAAGAATGAAAAGACTAAAATGGATGTCAGAAGAAAGTTAAAACTTGCTCTCCAGTATACAGATGCTAAAGCAGATGAAATAAATGAGGAGGTACAAGGACTGAACAGAAAAATTCAAAGGTCACTTCAAGAAGACAAAGTAAAATATGAAATGAAGTGTGCAATGACCTGAAATTATAAAACCAAAAAGGAAGAATATGCTCAGCATTTTTTAAGCTGAGTAACTGAAGAAAAAAATGCAAGCCTAGACTTGAAATATTGAAGGATTTTATGGGCAAAATATTGAATGATACAGAAAGTGTCAAAAGAATATGTCAAGAATGTACAGTCACTGTACCAAAAAGAAATAGTCAACATTCAACCATTTCAAGAGGTAACATATGACCAAGAGCCAAGGATCCTAAAGGAAGAAGTCCAAGGTGCATTGAAAGCAGTGGTAAAGAACAAAGCACCTGGAAAAGATGGAATACAAATTGAAATCTTTCAATAAACTGATGCAGCACTGGAGGCACTCATCTATGCCAAGAAATTTGAAAGACAACTACCTGGCCAACAGACTAGAAGAGATCCATATTTGTGCCCATTCCAATCAGAGGTAACCAGATGGAATGCGGAAAGTATCGGATAATGTCACTGATATCCCACGAGTAAGGTTTTACTAAAATTAATACAAAAATGCCTCCAACAGTACGATGATAAAGTGTACACTGATAGCAATGTTCTTAGGCATAACAATGATTGTGCAGTTGGCATAGGACCAGGCAGTGTTTCACTCTGTCCTACATGGGTTCACAAAGAGTTGGTACTGACTTGTTGGCACCTAACAACAACAAAAGAGAGCTCACCAATTGAAAAGGGTCCCCATTGGTCTAAGATGAGATTAGATGAAGATTACAATGAAAACGGACATTATTGGTTCAAAATATAGAACACCTGTAACTATCCATAAATTTATTGCTTAGTAAGAACCAACCTTTATTCATTATAATGAAAGTTAACTAGAATTTTCTCCTCTGAAAAATTAGTAATAACTGAATGAAGTTAAATATTTATCCTAATGTATATCTTCATTATACATCTCCTATATGAACTTGATTAAGAGGTAATGCCATAGAATAAAACAAAAAATATTTGTGAAAGGAAGTGTAGGTAGCAAATGCAGAGGTAATAATAGAAACAGACATGAAAATTTACAATATTCAATGAGATAATAGGTCCAAGCAATGGTTATCAAAGGTTTCTAAAAGAAATGATGGTAAACCAGTGTAGAACCTTTTCATGAAGGATCAGACTAATATCACCTGAGCCCGCTGAGCAATTTTAAGATCCCTAAAGATGTTGAGTCAGAACTGATTCAACAGCTCTTAACAAGAACAATAAACAGTCCCAGGAGGGACTTTCCCTTGATAGAAATTGAGGGGCCTGTGGTTACAAAGTCATGAGTCATACCATACCCTTATCATAAAGTGTACAGAGAGTCCCAGAACCAATCCTGGAAACTTTTCTAATCTGCATTTGTGTACACTTCCTAGTCATGATCCTTTCCCCACTTCTGCAGTACCACCTGCAATAATGATGAATTGATGTGTAGTCAATCAAGATTTTGTGATGAATTCCTTGGTTTTCTATAATTAACAACATGATCATGAAGATTTTGGACACCACTGTGACCTCATGCTGCTGATATCCCTGATACGGTTTGTCTTTGTGTTGTCTTTATC
>NW_006408797.1:2423619-2424625 GCF_000296735.1 Chrysochloris asiatica | reverse complement strand
GCTAGTGAGCTTAAACCACTGACCTTGCAGTTCAAATGGCTTTGCAGTCTGTTGCATTAACCCACAGTGCCACACCAACATGGAGGGGTTATAATCATTGTAATGAAATAAGATGTATGATTTGTTAAATGTAAAACTGATGATCACCCTGTAAACTTTCACTCAATTCACAATAAAAACTTAAAAAAAAAAAAAGAAAGAAAGAAAATGAATGCAAAACAAAAGAAACAAAGCATGTACACAAATATTCATAGCAGCTTTATTTCTTATAACCATAAACAAAAATAAATTCATATGTCTATCAACAGATGGCTACCATGTTACTTACATGAATACTACTCAACAACAACAACAATATTGATAAATTCATCAACTTGGATATAACCTCAGGGAGACGTTGTTGTTAGTGCCATCGAGTGGGTTCCGACTCATAGTGACCCTTTATATGGCTTCTGAGGTTGTAATGTTTGTGGAGCAGAAAGCCTCATTTTTCTCCTGGAGAATCACCTAAATTGCGATTTTCAGTCCAGTGCATATATCACAGAGCCACCATGTTCCAGGGAGTTATGCTGGCTGAACAAAAGCCAATTTTAAATTGCTATATAATGTATAATTCTAATTAAGTAACATTTTTTAAATGACGACATTTTAGAAATGACATCCAGATTGTTGGTTTCTAGGGGTTACAGATGCTGGGTGGATGTGGTTATAAATGGGCAGAACAAGGATTCTTTTCATATTGGAAATGTTCAGTATTTTTGCAGGATCTAGCCTGCACAACCAGGTCTCCTAGTATTTAATAGTTGGATTAATTTCCCTTCCAATATTGACACCCCTACATTTGTCAAAAAAGAACATAGTAAATACAGAAACAAGATGGTGGATTGAGTGGAAGTGTAGTAAAGAGCTCCGCCAACAACACAGAATACCCGACCAAGCAGGCTCAGGGGATGGTCCCAGAATTCAGAACCACATATAAAGGAATATTTAGAAGGTTGGAAGGCTT
>NW_006408797.1:2412165-2412680 GCF_000296735.1 Chrysochloris asiatica | reverse complement strand
ACCCTCACATTTGTCCTTATTTTTTTCATTGATGACCTTCATAAATTAGGGATTCACATTTAGATCTTTAATTCATGCTGAGTTCGGTTTTGTATAGGGCATGAGGCAAAGCTCTTGTTTCAGTCTTTTACATATCGCTTTCCAGTTCTGCCAGCACCATTTGTTAGAGACTGTCTCCTCCCCATGCAATATGCCTAAGCACTTTGTCAAAAATCATTTGGCTGTATGTGGTTGTTTATTGTTGCAATTAGCTTGGTAAATTTTTTCCATCCTTTAACTTTTAGTCTGTTTTTGCCTTTGTGTGCAAGGTGTGTCTTGCAGGCAGCATATTGAAGTGTCTTGCTTTCTTATCCATTCTGCCACTCTCTGTCTCTTCACTGGTGTATTTAATTGATTGACATTCAATGTAATTATCAATAGGTATGAATTAATTGCTGCCATTATGTTACTTTTTTTGGTGGTGCTTTTAGTTCTTTTGTTCTGCATTCTTTCTCCTGTTGGGTTTGTGTTTTTTT
>NW_006408797.1:2364678-2411405 GCF_000296735.1 Chrysochloris asiatica | reverse complement strand
TCTTCAACTATTTCCTCTGTGGACTTCTCTGATTCTTCCTGTTCTGGAATGCCAATAATTCTTAAGTTGTTCTTCTTCATGTTATCCAGCATGAATCTTAGACTCTTTTCAGATTTTTCAGCTTGCTTTTCTATCTTAGCAGTATTGAGATATTTGTCTTTCAGCTCACTAGTTCTTGCTTCCATCTCTTCTTCTGCTCCTTTCCCCTTTCAGTATATTGTCCATTTCTGATATCTTATTATTGATTATCTGGACATCTTTTTGCAGGTTTTGAATTGTTTCCAATGCTGTATTAATTTTATTTGATTGCTCCTGTAGTACTTTCCTGACTTTTTCCTTGTTTTCCTCCACCCCTTTTTGGAGCATTTGAATTTGTTTCCATATCATTCTTCTGAATTATTTCTCATGCATATTCAAAACCTACTCTTCCTCTTCTATAAAGCCTTTGTCTGTCTCCAGCTCATTTGCATCAGCTATTCTCTTCTGTTTGGGGATGTGTTTCGATATTGATTATTGCTTTTTATTTGTCATGATAGTTATGTGGGTTTTTTTTGTTGTTGTTGTTGTTTATTTGTTTAAAGCTTAAGTGAATATTTATTGTTTGTTGTTAAGCTTACTGGGTGTCTGCTGGTGAATATGATCAGGTGATAGTCTTCCTTTTTGCATGTTATGCTGAGCAGGTGTTGTTGGATCTTGTCTCAGTGGTCAATTATGGGGTATGCTGATAGCTTGGCTATATGGTCATGATTGCTGTCTCTTCTTGGGTAACATAGGGAGAAAAAGCTCCCACCTCCAAGAAAGATGTGTGATCAAAAGGACCAAAAGCAGAAGTAATATAAATCCATAGACAAAAATCACTACTTTGGAACAGAAATGAAGTGTAGTCGACTGTCCCTGAGCTACACCATTAGTGTGTGTGCAATTGGAAGCCTCCAGCAGGGGGTGTGGGTGTCCACTCTCGTAGGCCCCTCCTCTAGACACTACAGTAGAAGTGCACATGTAGATATTGGGGCATTAATGGGAGAAAGAATGTCCACTATTTTTGTCTCTGAAGGTCAGTTAGGTATTTGAGTGTGCACACCACAATTCTTGGGATGGTTGAGTCCTGTAATGCTAGGGTTCTACAGATTGCTTTGAGATGGTCCTGTGCAGGGAGCTTGGGCAGTGCAGTGGCTGTGGACCACAAGGTTGGCAGCTTGAAACCACCAGTCACAAAGCAGAAGAAAGGCAAGGCACTTTGCTCCCGTTCAGACCCACATCCCCTGAATCCCTGCACAGGGTTGTCTGGAGTCGGAACTTACTCTATGGTGCACTGATGCAAGGGGTCCTGCTGGGGAAATTTTTGGATATGTGGGTCCACGGCTGACGTCATAAGTCACCGTCAAGCTCCCTCTCACTGTACCATGGGAAAACTCTCCCGCCTGATGTCCGGGCTGAGCAATGAAGGTGGGACAGGGAAAGAAAGAGGAGATGGGACAGCATAGAGGTGGGGCAGGGTGAGAAATATGTAGTCTCCCGCATCTCTTGTTTTTTGTTTCAAATGTCTCTACATCACTTTTAGCATGGTTTTCTGAGCCAGACTGGCTTTAGCCCCACCCTCTGAACTCACTTGGGGTGGGGGGTGGGGGGTGGGAGGGTAGTTGCTGAGGAGTCCAGTCTCCAGATTCCTAACTCCCCATATTTTCCTTAATATTGTGATTTTTTCACTTGTAAGTGCGGGGAAACTGATGTCCTGAATCTTATGATAGATCTGGAGCTCTGATGTTGTTCTATGAGCACTTCCTTCATGAGATACCCCTCCCTTCTCACCAGAGCGTACCCTACCTGGTTTTTGCTGCTATAGCCCAACCAGAAATCTCTTAGGTACATTTTAAATATTACTACTTAATGGATAAAAAATATAATTGGTTTTAATTAGAATTTATTATATCTGTTGACACTTTACTGTTGTGCTGTTGTTTAAGTGCCAGCAATTTGGTTTCAACTCATAGAGACTCTAAGCACAAATGAACAAAACACTGCCCAGTCTTCCATGGTACCCATAGTTGTTAGATTTGGCCCATTGCGTCTGTCACTGTGTCAATCCATCTCATTGGGAGTCTTTCTCTTTTTTGGGTGGACCTCCACTTTACCAAGCATAATGCTCTGCTCTAATGACTGGTCCCTGCTGTAAACGCATACAAAGTACAAGATAGAAATCTCCTCATCTTGCTGATTTTACTTCTCCCAAGACAGATTTTCTCACTGTTCTAGCAGTCCATAGTATTTTCAATATTCTTTGCCAACACCAAATGCTAATTTTAAAAAATAAAGTCATCCAATAGAATGCAGAAATCACCAAACAATAGCATTAATATTACATGCAGCTAAAATTTTGCTGAAGGTAATATAAAAACTAGTGCAAAAGTACATCAACAGGGAATTGCCAGAAACTCAAGTCAGATTTAGAAGAGGATGTTGGAACTAGGTGGATCTTTGCAAACATCAGACAGATCTTGGCTGAAAGCAGATTTACAGGAAGATACTGACATGTGTTTTATTTACTGTATGGATCATAACAAACTGTGGAAAACATTGCAAAGAATGGGAATTCCAAAACACGTAGTGCTCATCAGGACTCTGTACATAGGCCATGAGGCCATTGTACAGGCCGTTCGAAAGAACATGAGAACAATGAATGAATTAAAATCAAGAAAGGTGTGTGCCACACTTATTCAGTCTGTATTCCTAGCAAGTAATCTGAGAAACTGGATTATATGAAGAAGAACCTGGCATTAGGATTGGACATATTGCATGTTGTTTATAATGCTGGCATCAGGATTATAAACAACATGCAATATGTACAACTCAACCTTGCTAGCTGGAAGCTAAGAGGACTTGAAATACTTACTGATGAAAATCAAAGACATCAAAATGGATTACACCTCAATGCAGGTGATCAAAAGTCCTCACAAGTGAACAAATAAATGACATCATAATTGATGAAGAAAATACTGAAGTTGCCAAAAACTTTATTTTGCTTTGATCCACAATTTGTCCTGGAAGCAGCAGTCAAGGAATCAGAAGACATACTCCATTAGACAAAAATGCTTCAAAAGATCTCTTTAAAGTGTTAAAGGGCAATGATATCACTTTGAGGACAGAGGTGAAACTGACCCAAAGCCAGTGTATTTTCAATCACCTTATATGTATGTGAAATTAATGGATAATGGATAATGAATAAGGAAGACTACAGAGCTTTATTAATCACCCAAAAAGTGATGGTTAAAAAGTGACACTTATGTATATATTGTTGTTAGGTGCCATTGTGTCGGTACTGACTAATAGCGACCCTATGGTATATATTTGCAACAAAATGTAATATACTTAGACTATGTGCAGTGAATATTTGCACAGTTTAAATATATTATGTGGCTGTTGTTAATGTCTTCAAGTCAGTTCCATTTACAGCGACCCTGTATAGGATTTTTTTAGGAGCAGCTGGTGGGTTTGAACTGTCGACCTCGTGATTTGAAGTTCAGTGCTAATCCTGTAGTGCCACACCATAAAATATAATACATATAAGTATGAAATATGCATTTACATTTAGTTGATGTAATGCTTTTAAGATAAAAACAGCACAAAAATCACATATTGAAAGATTGATAGAGAATTCAATGTACATATATGTATATATTTGTTTGAACATATTTTATTATATTCTTCATTTTTTAAAAACTTTTCAATGTAACAGTTGCAAGGATATGTATTAAAATGTTTATATTAACATATAGTAAACTATACATTAGAGTGCCTTTTTTGTTTGTTTTCTACGACGTTTTGCTCTTTTGGTTATTACATAAGATAAAATGCACTTGAAAGATAAAGACTTCACCATAGACTCATTTTCCCAGGTGAGATTATGAGAGTCTGCACTAACTTCTCTACTTCTGGTCCCTTAATGCAGAATAATTTACCTTCTAACCATGCCAAATTCCAGTCAGTTATTATCTTTTCAAACTCTCGGACAGTTTAGTTTTAAGGATGTTTCTGTCTATCAGATTAAAACTACACTCATAAACACTTTCTGTTATTTCAATATTATTATGTTGCTGTTAAGTGACATTGAGTAGGTTCTGACTCATAACAACACTGTATATGGGTTTCTGAGTTGCTGATGGTGAATTTGAACAGATGACTTAATAGTTCAAACCAACCTCACAGTTCAGTGCTTATCCCACCAGGAGTCTACTTTATTATGAATTTCCAGACTCAAGCTGGTCATTGAAACATCTAGTAAAAAGGAAATTATATAACCATAAACTATTATTGTTGATTTTGTACCTACCATAGTAAAAATGAATAAATTCTATGAGAGCAGAAAATCAATCGGTGTTCACAACTCTATAGCTGAAAACCACTGTAGTGCCTAAATATATGAAAAGATTCAATTAATAAATGATTGTGCATTGTAAGAGCAAATATGTCATCTAGCTATAGCTGGCCATACTAAATAGTTATATATTCCAATTGTCAACAGGCACAGTAGAGCCTAGGAACCCTCCTATATTGGCTCAAGAGAATAAAAGGACAAATTGTTGGAAAACATAAATCTACTAAATCACAGGTATTCAATAGCCATCAACTGGGATCATCACAAAGCACCAAGTAAAATGAAAACATGGAAGAAATTATGAAAAAAATTTACAAAAGTTCTCAGTAGGACCAGGATGTTTTGGGTGGCTTTGGTCTCAGGGGAGGTTATGAGGGAGATGGTGGTCCTGTGAATGTACTGGACCTGCTGCTTGTGTCTATACAGGAATAACAGCATGTATACATTGGCCCAGATCATGAGTAGCAAACACAAAACATTAGGAAAGAATAAAAATCCTGCAAATAATGAGTTATTCATTTTCTCAAGAACTTCACTAAAACAATATCCCAAATCTTTTTTCTTTGTGATATTTTTGCTGTTCCATTTGCCAGACAACAATAAAGGATATATAATATTGAAAATCATTTGCAAGATCCAGCAAAGAATAATAGGAGCACCAGTGTATTGGGGAGCTTTTACTTGAAGCTCTACCCACAGGGAATTCCTGGGGCTGATCTTGGTAGCCTGGAAGATACTCAAAATGCAGGTGATGCCAAAAGACACACCCTTGCATACTCTGTGAAGATAAAAAACAAATTTGCATTCAAAATCACTAAGGAAATATTTATCCTCCAAAGTTGTTACTGCATAGGGGATTCATTTAGAGAGGACAAGCAAGGTGTTGGAAAAAGCCAGGTGTCAGATAATCAAATCTGTGGTGGTTAACCTGCATCGGAGAAGTAAATAAAGGTAAAGTGATTAAAAAGAGAGACATTTCCTAAGATTCCCATTGAGATCTGCAATAAGGTGACAATTCCTACTATAAAGTCCTTGAGGGTCATGCTGCTGCTTCCCAGTAATTAATATTCATATTCAGAAACAGAAGATCCTGCAGGAAAATAAAATCTTTGAGCTTATTTTATCACAGCAAACGTTGTCCAATATTCTGCATTTAGAATTTGTTCCCATTCACTAATACCTAATATGTGATTTCTTAAGTTCTCTTATATTTTATCCTTACTATCACATGTATTGTTAGAGTCATTGCTATTAATGCATTATGTGTAATAACTGAATCTTCAGCTCTCTGATATAAGCATTGATGTCATTCTCCTTGAATAGATGAGGAGGTCTTAGGTAAAAACAAGACAAAAAGATTAATGCAATTCACATTCTAGTAAGTATTAGAATGAATATTTGAACACATATTGATGTTTATTAACTATGATGCTATGCTAATAAGATTAGTAACCTCCATTTTACAAATAAATTTCAGAATATGTTCATAATTATCTATATCTTTTGTAATTTCTCAATATTTTGCCTTCTTATGTACTGTTATTGTTCAAATTTTTTGTCATTTTTAAAGGACAAATTTATTTTACAGGCCAATATTACTTATTACTTATGAATATCGCTTATGAATAAGTATTCAAATTTCAAATAAAATATACACCCACTAGCGTAGTGGTTACGAATCGGGCTGCGAACCTTAAGGTCAGCGGTTCGAAACTACCAGCTGCTCCGCGGGAGAAAGATGAGGCTTTCTACTCCCGTAAAGATTTACATCCTCGGAAACCCTGTACAGGGTCGCTATGGGTCGGAACCTACTCGATGGCACTTAACAACAACAACAACAATTATCATTTAATGATATGAGGCAATATCAGATACTAAGTTGTATTTATTGAGGTCAGGTTGTTTAATATTATGATGGTGAATGAGTGCACATTTCCTTAAAATTAGGAACAAACATATAATGAAACTAACCTCTAATATCTTTGCACAATATTGTGATAAGCTAAATTGTGTACCCAGAAATAAAAGAGATTAAGCACTGCATGGTAGAGATCAAATTATTATAAATTTCAGATCATACAAATATTTGTTTGTTAATGAGGGAATATCACCATCAACTATGATAAATACTATAATGTATAAATACCAACATGGCTATGAATTGGAACTTACTTGATGGCTCATTATAATCACAATATTAATTGAAAAATCTATTTGAATTAATAAAAATTATTCATTAATTATTAAAATGCACTAAAAAACAAGACAAATAAGCAAAACATCATCTAGAAGACCAAGAAATGTGTGTATTGAATAAACTAGAATATTATGGATATTACTTGTTAGCCTATGTGTGGCATTGCTGTTTTAGAAGCAGTTCTATTGTTGTTGTTAAGTGTCGTTTAGTTGCTTCCGATCCATATAGGAATCCTTGTATAGGACTGCTGACCATAGCATCATCTGGTGGGTATTATTCAGCATATTATCCTGCAGTGCCACACACCAAGACTCCTAAGCAGTTCTTTGTTGTTGTTGTTGTTGTTGTTGTTAAGTGCCGTCGAGTTGGTTATGACCCATAGCGACCCTATACAGGGTGTCCAAGAAGCAGTTCTAGTGAGGTATAATTAACTTACCTAAAATTTACCTATTGCAAGTGAACGGTCATCAATTTTCAGTATTGCTAGTTATGAAATGTAAATCAAAATCTAATTTTTAAATACTTCCATCAAACTAAAAAACAATAATTTTTAACCAGAAAATAATTTTGAATGTAGTAACTGCTTAAGTTGCTACACAGATGACTTTACCTTTTACTTAAATGCTTTCCTAATTTTAAGAGGTAAGGTAGGTTCACCATAATCCACAGCCCACTATTTTTTGTTATTGTTGTTGTCAAGAATGCAGTTACTGTGTCCATTGTAGTAGTTGTTAAGTGCTGTTGATTCGGTTCCAAATCATAGTGACCCTGCATAGGGTCTCCAAAGAGCAGCTGGTGGGTTTGAACTGCCAACCTTGTGGTTTACAGTCCAGTGATGATTCTACGACACCACACCAGGAGTCCATTAAACACACTATATTCTAGTGTGGCAGAAATGACACTTAATCCCACCAAATGTCAATGAGATACAAAATTTATGTATAAATTTATATAATCATATTTGTTTCATTATCTCATCATTGTATGTAATGTTGTTAGGACTTCTGGATAAGCACAGGACTTCAAGGTCAGTTTGAACCATAAGGTCAGTGTCAGTGGTTCAAACTTACCAGCTGCTTCTTGGAAACACTATACTGGGTTGCTATGAGTCAGAACTAACTCTAGGGCACTTCAAAACAACATCAACAATGTAATATTGTATTATCCTCAAAATATTATATTCCTGTTTGTTGTTGTTAAATGCCATCAAGTTGGTTCCGACCCATAGCAACCCTGTACAGGATTTCCAATGAGCAGCTGGTGAGCTTGAATCACCAACCTTTCAGTTCAAAGGGCTTTGCAATCTGATGCATTAGCCCACAGCGCAACAACAGGACTCTATAGCTAAATTATAGATAAATTTAAACATCAGATTAAATTATAATCAAATAAAACAACCACCATTATGGGTGACTGCATTGTATTTTAGTAAAAATACTCTGGGATTGACATAGGATTATGATCTCTAGTCTTTATGTATAAAAACTCATGCCATGTTGAAAGTATCCCCTTTGTGCATAGTTTTAGCTTTATATCAACATCTACCAGAGAAGAACCACTTTTCCAGACATGATCCCTTATTCAAATTCCTGATATGACTTTCCCCCTTACACACTCCTAATCTCAGACCAAAATAGAAAATACTCACTTATTTCCTGCTATTTTCACAATGGTCTCAGTGTGATAGTCATAGTAACCAGTGCACATGTGGAGGGTGGTAGCTGTACCCTGAGATATAAGCCTATGATTCAGTGACCTCACCTCATAGCAATACTGTAATTATCATTTTACCTTCAGCAGCAATGACAGGGCATGCTTGGGGAGCTGATGCTATTACTGAAAAATATTTTCCTGAATTGCTAATTGAAAAATTAAAACAAAAACAATTACAACTTTCTTGCAAGCATCTCAAGAGAGGGATGTAGAAGTGTTTGATAGAGTTGTTTCTTTCTTTTTTGTGATTCCTGCATGCAGGCAGTGTCTCAAATGAATTAATGAATACGGAAGTCTGAAGTGTGTCTCACTAGCTTCTCTGCTTCCCTGAGCTGTTCTTCTATGCAAACATTAATTATATGTCAATTCTTAGACCTCTCAGCTATACTATCTTTTACATTATAGGTAGAGAAATGAATTGTCCAGACTACTTGATTTTGCTTTTCCATAAGATATATCTGTTATTCAAAACCAATAAGAAAATCTGAAGCCAATAGTTTAAATTTGGAACCACTGCACTCATTTGTGCAATTTAATTAGTTTGTCAAAGAAGGTAATGTGGAAATATTCCAGGAAAATAAGTCTTGCCAATATTGACCCCACGAATGAGAGGAAGTCTAAGCAGAACAATGCCACCTAAAGAATGTGGATTATGATGAAAGAGGCTTTTAAAAATATAAGAACCAGGGTCAAGATATTTCATAGGCAGCTTTTTGCCATTCTTTTAAATATCATTGAAGCCAGTGCTATTTCCTCAATTCAATGTATGACAACACGTATTGTTGATGATTTTTAGTAAATAACGTTGAACTCAATGCTTTTGTAATTAATGAAGAATTTTTTATATATAAAATGATCCAAGCCAATCATTTGGTTTTTCTAACTATAAAATTCACAAATTTGATCCAAGTTAGCTATCAAAATATTTTAAATTTTTTCTTCAGGGATTCTAGGCAAAATGCTGGTTGACTGACGTTCCATATACTACATAGACACACATATATACACACACCATTGCAAACATAGTGGTAAGGACACACACACATTTAACAATTCACAAATAGACAATCACATATATGTATGTTGTTGTTGTTTAAGTACCGTGGAGTCGGTTCTGACTCATAGTGACCCTGCACAGGGTTTCCGAGGCTGCAAATCCTCATAGGAGCAGAAAGCCTCATCTTTTTCCTGCAGAACAGCTGGTAGTTTCAAACTGCTGACCTGTATGTAGGTTAGCAGCCCGATAATGTTTTCCTTTCTCACGCACTCAATCTTGGACACACATATACACTCAAATTCATATCCACTTATACAACTTTAAAAATCACACTCACATCCACAAAAGCATTCTTGTACAATCATCATGTATGTGTGCTCCTCAATGCCATGTTCATATTTGAAAGAATAATGTGTAGCTCCAGATCTCTGGATGCCATAAAGCAGAGCCTTGTCATCTCTTTATATTCTTTCAAACTCTGCATTTGCACATAAAGACAATGCTTAAAATATTCAGGGTTTTTAAAGTTCTGTGAGTTTTGACATTTGGAACTGAAGACAATGGCGTTATAGGTTATTTGACTAAACTGTAATAGGCAGGATATCTGTAGATTCGAGAGAGGATAACCAATCCCCTGCACATTTGTCGTGCTGTGGTGGATTGCAAGTTACTGTGATGCTGGAAGCTATGGCACCAGGATTTCAATTACCATTGTGCTCACCCAAGGTGGACAGGTTTCAGCAAAGGTCCCAAATTAACACAGACTAGGAAGGAAGAACTGATTGTGATCCACTTCTGGGGTAAAAAAATGGCCACTGAAAACTTTATGCATAACAGCAGAACACTGTCTCATATAATGAAGGAAAATAAGATACTAAGGTGAAGGCATTCATAATACAACTGGAGAAAAACTGCCTCCTTAAAGTAGAATCTGCCTTAATGATATGGATCGGGCAAAGATTTCAAGACTTTCATTTGATGATGTGCCACGAGACAAAATAAGAAGCAACAACAACTGCAAACATCCATTAATAATAAGAATGTGTAATGTACAAAGTATCACTCTAGGAAAATTGAGAATTATCTAAAATGACAGAGAATGCAAAAATGTCCGTGTACTAGGCATTCGTGAGCTGAAATGGATTGGTGTTGGCCATTTTAAATCAAACAATCATGTGGTCTACTGTGTTGAGAATGACAAATTGAAGAATATTGGTGTCATTAAAAGTATAGTTCAGAGAAGAGACACAACTGCAGTTGCCGCCACACCGAGGCTTTCTGTCTCTTTCCTCTTTACCTTAAATTTGGGTGTTTTGTATGAATAATCAAAAACAGCAAGAGCCAATGTTATCAGGCCAGCATTTTAAAACTAGAAAAAAAGATGAAAAAGAGAGTTTTGACTCTACTCAGTTTCAAGACTGTATTATTCAAAGCTTAACTGAAACTGGTGCTGATTTATAAACAGTAGCTAAGTTTCTTGATGTTTCTGGAGCAAAACTTGACTACCGCCAATTGCGGAAACATATTGGAATGCTGGCCCCAAGTGGTACACTGGAAGATGACATGATGTATACAGATAAATGTGTGTTCACAGCACAAGGAGACCTACAGACCATGCAAGCATTTGTTCAGGTTTCTAACCAGTTAATCAGGTACTACAAATACCTGAAGAAAGAGTTTGAAGATGAAGTTAAAAAGTTGTTGCTGTTCTTAAAGGTTTTTCCGAGGCAGAGAGGAACAAGTTGGCTATGTTGACTGGTTTTCTTCTGGCCAATAGAACACTGAATGCATCCATTCTTAATAGCCTTTATAATGAGAATTTGGTTAAAGAAGGGGTTTCAGCTGGTTTTTCTGTAAAGCTCTTTAAACTGTGGATAAATGAAAAAGATATCAATGTAGTAGCATCAAGTCTTTGGAACGTCAGCATGGATAACAGACTGATGGAACTTTTTCCTGCCAATAAACAAAGTGTTGAGCACTTCACAAAGTATTTCACTTAAGCAGGCTTCACAGAGCTTTCAGAGTATGTTTGGAATCAGCAAACTATAAGAGCTCTGAAGGAGCTCCAGAAAGAACTTCAAGAACAGATGCTTCATGGTGATCTATTTAAGGATATAATTTTAGATGTCAAGGAGAAGATTTTAAAACACAACACACCGGAACCAATTGTCATTGTAATAATCTGGTCCTGTGTAATGAGTACTGTGAAATGGAACAAAAAAGAGGAGCTTGCAGCAGAGCAAGCCATCAAGCACTTGAAGCAATATAGTTCACTACTTGCTTGCCTTCACTACTCAAGGTCAGTCAGAGCTGACTCTGTTACTGAAGATTCAGGAGTATTGCTATGACAACATTCTCTTCATGAAAGCCTTCTAGAAAGTAGTGGGTTTTTTTTTATAAAGCTGAAGTCCTGAGTGACGAGCCCATTCTAAAGTTGTATAAAGATGTCCAGGTTGCAAAGAGGGAAAGAATCTTCCTTGAGCAACTGAAAACGATTATGGAGTGGCTTAAAAATGCTGAAGAAGAAACCAAGTCTGACTGAAGAAGGGGACTGAATTTTGAAACTTCATCCTTAGTAAAGCAAATAGGAGTTGTAGATACAGTGTCATGTCACATGTGTCCTGGTTCTCACATTTTCCTACCTCCCTATATCAAGCATGATATAAGGGCTTTCATGGCAAATTTTATTTTAACCATTTCTATAGTTACTGAACCACCACTCATCTGTCAGTTTGTCATACTGTGGTGGCTTGTGAGTTGCTGTGATTCTGGAAGCTATGCCATAGGTATTTTAGATACCAACAGGGTCACCACAGTGGACAGGTTTCAGACGAGTTTCCAGACAAGACAGACTAAGAAGGAGACAAACTACTTCCGAATATTTAGTCACTGAAACCTTATGAATAGCAGAGAAACACTGTCAGGTATAGTGCCAGAAAATGAGTCCCTCAGGTTGGAAAGCACTCAAAATGTGACTGGGGAAGAGCTGCCTCCTCAAAGTAGAGTTGACCATGATGCCAAGAATGGAGTAGAGCCCGTGGAATAAAACCCTCGGAACTTTCATTTACTAATGGGCCACAACTAGAAATGAAGAGAAACATCTGTAAACATCCATTAATAATCAGAATATGGAATTACTAAGTATGAATCTAGGAAAATTGGAAATTGTCATAATGAAATGGAATGCATAAACATCGATATCTTAGGCCTTCAATTATGTGGATCATGACAAGCTATGGAAAACACTATGAAGTATGAGTATTCTGGAATACTTAATTGTGCTCATGAGGAACCTGTACATGGACCAAGAGACAGTTGTTCAAACAGAACAAGGGAACACTGAATGGTTTAAAATTAGGATAGGTGTGCGGCAGGTTAGTATTCTTTCACCATATTTATTCAAACTGTATGCTGAGCAAATAATCTGAGAAGCTGGGCTACATGAAGAAAAATGTGGCATAAGGATTGGAGGAAGACTCATTAAAAACCTGTGATATGCAGATGATGCAACCTTGCTTGCTGAAAGTGAAAAGGACTTAAAATACTTACTGATGAAGATCAAAGATCACAGCCTTCGTTATGGGTTGCACCTCAATGTAAAGGAAACAAAATCTTCACCGCTGGGCCAATGAACAATATTCTTATCAATGGGAAAAGATTGAAGTTGCCAAATACTTCATTTTTCTTGGCTCAACCATCAACACCCTTGGAAGCAGCAGCCAAGAAATCAGACGACATATTGCATTAGGCAAATCTGCTGCACAAGAACTTTTTAAAAGTGTTGAAGAGCAAAGATGTCAGCTGAGGACTAAGGTACACTTGACCTAAACCATAGTATTTTCAATAACCTCATATGCATGCGAAAGTTGGACAGTGAATAAGGAAGACCACAGAAGAATTGATGCATTTGAGTTATGGTGTTGGTGGAGAATATTGAAAGTACTATGGGCTGCCAAAAGAACAAACAGATCTGTGTTGGAAGAAGTACAGCCAGACTGCTCCTTGGAAGCCAGGATGGCCAGACTTTGTATCTCATACTTTAGACATATTGTCAGGAAGGACCAGTCACTGGCGAGGCATATCATGTATGGTAAGGTGGAGCATCAGAGAAAAAGAGGAAGACCCCAGTGGGATGGATTGACAAAGTGTCAGCAACAATGGGCTTAAGCGTAGCAACAATTGTGAGGTTAGCCCAGGACTCGGCAGTGTTTTGTTCTGTTGTGCATAGGCTCACTATGAAATGATGCCAACTACATGGCACCAAACAACAACAATATAGTTATTGGAAATGTTGGGTTTAATTTCTAAAACCATGTTTTAATTAGCTATAAGATCTATAGATTTGAATCTAATGTTGCATTAATCTTTTCAGTTCTCTTCTACCTCCTGTATTTTCTACTGTAATAATGTAATTTAAGGCCTTCCACAATGAACAGTTCACTTTAATCCCTGGGTTTTCTATATAAACAGTTTTCAAGATATGATTTGGTTTAACACAATTTGTTATAAAAATTCAGTATGCAAATTAAACTGTAAAAGTATCCAATGTCTCAAAAGACAGTAATTTGTGTAATAATTCGATATGAAATGAAAAGGTGGTGTATTTTATGCCCAGAGCCCTATTCATCAATGAAAACTTCATATGTAATAATTGAATTTATTAACACGAATCATGAGTGTTTGGACCATTGCTTGCATGTGAACATCTTTTCTTGAATTTTTAATCCAGATTTCCTTAAATTCACTGTTTTTGCTCACTGGTTTTCTTTCCCTTGTGAAGCCATGGAGAACAAACTTAAAAGCAAGGGCTTTGTAAAATCATGTGACAGAGGTGATGGGAAGAAGAAAGTTGAATTTTTTCCCATTGAGAAACTTCTGCATTGGGTTAATATCTTACCAGACAAACCAGATGGTTATTCTTTTCATACAACTATTTTCAAATGTAGTGTCATTCAGAGTAATACACTCAGATTAATAAGGACTGGTCAGGGAGTGCAAATAAGGGAATGAATGGTGTTCTAAACCCTGCAAAAATGGATGAAAATGTCAAGTGATCAGCATGTTCTAATTGAGACTCTAAATTCACTTGTATTTCCTACTGGCTTTTTTTATTTGTTGTAAAGTTCAATGATTATACATTCCATTTGGTCATACTGAACTGGCTTCAGCTTCATAATATTTTCTGTTCATGACTCAAACATCTGGTTATAGACATGCTCTAGTTGCCATTTTTTAAATTGTCATGAGCCAAATAATTCTACTGTATGGTTGGTTGATCCATCTATTTTAATGATTACTTTTTAAATCATCTTTTTCTTGCTGCTACCCATTGTATTCATTAGAAAACAAACTGTGACTATATTTTTTGGGGGGAGATAGACATAAGATTTTCTTATTGGTGAAAGAAACTAACCTGAAATAATGCCACCAGAGACTGAGTGGAAATTGCCACTTTCTAAGGCGCCATTCTTATGGGCCAAGAGTATGGTCTTTAAATTAAAAGTTCATCTTGAAAAACAATGTTTAATATCATTTGAAATAAAGATATAGTAGGCTTATAAAGAAAAACATTATAATGAATAATATTGTGAATGGAGTGAATTTGTTGCATGAATAACTGATAGTGTTCCTGCACAAGCAAAATGTATTCGTTAGGTTTCTACATAGTCTGCTTTTACTTTGCAATTTGTAGTCCTATATATATATAAAGTCCATCCTTACACTTAAAAAAAAAAAAAAAAAGATCATTTTGGCCAGCCCTGTGTGGAGCTTTTGGGGCCATATACTGCACTGGCCTCTTTGATTCTGGGCCTGTGGTCCCAGGTGGGTGGGACCTTCTTGTCACCCCATGTGTCTAAGGTAGAAGAGATTTCTGGTGGCCCAGGAAAAAGGACAAGTCATGACTAGAGTCGCTAGTGAAGAAGAAAGGTAAATGCATCCTGTCTTGTTCTTGTTGCTCAGCATGCTAGTGCTTACTCCACGAATTTGAAAGACATACTGGCTGACCTGGTAACTAAGGAGCAGGCCAGAATTAAGATCTTAGGGCAGAAACATGGCAAGGCAGTTGTGGGTCAAATCACAATGCACATGATGTATGTTGGCATGAGGAGAATGAAGGGACTTGATCCTGATGAGGGTATTCATTTACGAGGCTATAATATTCCTGATTGCCAGAAACTGCTCCCCAAGGTTAGCTGTGGGAAAGAACCCCTCCCTGAGGGCTTAGTTTAGCTGCTTATAACTGGATAGATTCCATCAGAGGAAAAGGTATCTTGGATCTCAAAAGAGTGGGCAAAGAGGGCAGCCCTGCCTTAATCATGCTGGACAACATTTCCACCAATTTATACCCTGTGTCTCAGCTCAGTACAGCCTTCACCACCCTCAACAATGAAAGGAAATTTGCCCAAGCACATGCAGAGGTTTTCAACTGAGCCAAGTACTGGAAGTGACCATGAGGGTGGCAATGTAATTGCCCATATCAGTCACTTGGTGGGCAGTGTCCTATCAGACCCATACTTGTCCTTTGCATACACCATGAATGGGCTGGCAAGGCTCCTACATGGATTGGTAAATCAGGAAGTTCTTGTCTGGCTGACACAACTGTAGAAGGAAGTTGGCAAAGTGACAGATAAGAAGTATTGAGACTACATATGGAACACACTCAACTCAGGGTGGGTTGTTCCAGGCTATGGTCATGCAGTACTGAGGAAGATCCATGATATACCTGTCAGTGAGAGTTTGCTCTGAGACACCTGCCTAATGGTCCCATATTTAAGCTGGTTACTCAGCTATATAAGATTGTGCCCAATATCATCTTAGAGCAGGGGAAGGCCAAGAACCCCTGGCTCAGTGTAGATGCTCAAAGTGGGGCAATGCTTCTGTACTATGGCATGGCAGAGATGATTACTACATGGTCCTGTTCGGAGTGTCATGAGCACTGGGAGTATTGGCACAGCTCATCTGAAGCCTAGCCCTAGGCTTTCCTATGGAGAGATCCAAGTCCATGAGCACAGATGCAATAAATGCACACATCCAAAAAGAAGAAAGAACTAAAATCAACACGGTAGCATAACATCTCCAACAATTAGAAATAGACCAACAAAGTAAACCTACAGCCATCAGAAGAAAAAAAATAAAGATTAGAGCAGAAATAAACAAGATTGAAAACAGGAAAAGTATAGAAAGAATCAACAGGGCAAGAAGCTGATTCTTTGAGTGACTAATATAACTGACAAACCATTGACAAACATAACAAAAGAAAAGAGGGAGAAGATGCAAATAACACACTTAAGAAACCACATGGGTGATGTCACAACAGAATCAATGGAAATAAAAAGGATAATAACAGAATAGGAAAGGTTGCACTCCAACAAATATGAAAATTTACAGGAGATGGATATATTTTTAGAAAAAAAAAAATGACCTGCCTAAACTTATAAAGAATGAAGTAGAAAACCTATAATAAAAGATATTGATCAGATTATCAAATAACTCCCAATCAAAAAGTCCACATCCAGATGGATTCACTGGTGAGTTGTACCAAACATTTATGGAAGAGCTGACACCAATTCTACTCAAATTATTCCCGAATTAGAAAAGGATGAAAACTTCCTAATACATTTTCTGAAGCAAGCATAATCCTCATACCACAGTGAGGGAAGGACATCACTAAGAAAGAAACTTATAGATCAATATCCCTCATTAACATAGATGCAAAAATTCTCAACAAAATCCTAGCCAAGAGAATCCAGCAGCACATCAAATAGATAATACATCATGACCAAGTGGAATTCATATCAGGGATGCAAAAGATGGCTCAATATTAGAAAAACAATCAATGTAATCCACCATATAAATAAAAAAAGGGAAAGAACCACATGATCATATCAATTGATGCAGAAAAGGCATTTGACAAAATCCAACATCCATTCCTGATTAAAAAACAAAAACAAACAAAAAAAAAACTCAACAAAGTAGAAATTGAAAGGGAATTCCACAACATAATTAAGAGCATGTATATAAAACCAACAGCCAACATAACTCTCAATGGAAAGAAACTTCAAGCTTTCCCTCTGCAAACAGAAACCAAACAAGGATGCCCTTTATCACCACACCTATTCAATATTGTGTTGGAAGTCTTAGCCAGAGCTATAAGACAAGATAGGGAAGTTAAAGGCTTCCAAATTGGCAAAGAGGAAGTAAAACTCTCTCTATTTGCAGATGATATGATCCTATACATAGAAAATTCCAAAGACTCAGCAAAAAACTACTAGAACGCATTGGAAGATTCAGCAGTTTCAGGATATAAGTTCAACATACAAAAATCAGTCGGATTCCTTTCTACTAACAATGACAGCACCGAGAAGGAAATTAGGAAAGCAATACCACTTACAATAGTTGCCCAAAGGATAAAATATTTACGTATAAATCTAACCAGAAAAACAAAAACCTATATGCAGAAAACTATAAAATATAAAGAACTTACACAAATGGAAGAATATACTATGTTCCTAGATGTTGTTGTTGTTCAGTGCCGTCGAGTCAGTTCCAACCCATAGCGACCCTGTACAGGGTTTCCGAGGGTGTAAAGCTTTACGGGAGTAGAAAGCCTCATCTTTCTTCCACGGAGTGGCTGGTAGTTTTGAACCACTTACCTTAAGGTTTGCAGCCCGATTTGTAACCACTACGCTACCAGAGCTCCTTATGTTCCTAGATAGGAAGACTTAATATTGTAAAAATGTCAATACTACTAAAAGCAATCCACAGATATAATGCAATCCCAATCCAGATTCCAATAACATTCTTTAAAGAGATGGAAAAAACGATTACAAACTTAATATGAAAAGGAAAGAGATCCTGGACAACGAAAGCACTGCATAAAAGGAAGAACAAAGTTGGAGACCTCTCAATCCCTGATTTCAAATGTCACTACATAGCTACAGAGATCCCAACAGCCTGGTACTGAACTGGTACAAGGAAAGATACGTAGATCAATGGAACAGAATTGAGAATCCAGAAATTTACCCATCCACATACAGCCAACTGATCTTTGAAAAAGGGCCAAAGTACATTGAATGTGTAGTACATAGTCTCTTCAATAAATGGTGCTGGCAAAACTGGAAATTGATATGCAAAAGACTGAAACAACACCTTTATCTCACACTATATACAAAAGCCAACTCAACATGGATTAAAGACCTAGATGTGAATCCCAGAATTATAAAGGTCATCAATGTAAAAATAAGGACAAATTTAAGAGCTTTAGTACAGGGCACACATAGACTATCAAACAGTGCAAGAATTGCACAAATGACAAAATAGATGACTGGAACATCCTAAAAATTAGAAACTTATATGCATAAAAAGATTTCACCAAAAGAGTAAAAAGGGAGCCCACAGAATGGGGGAAAAAATCCTTTGCAACTACATATCAGACAACCTTTCCTCTAAAATATATAGGAAACTACAACACCTCTACAAGAAAAAGACAAATCATCCAATTTAAAAATGGGCACAGGACATGAACGGACACTTCACCAAGGAAGTGATTCAGGCAGCCAACAAACATTTGAAGAAATGTTCACAATCACTAGGCATTAGAAATATGCAAATCAAAATAGCAATGAGGTATAATTTCACACCAGCAATAGCAGTGAAGTTCAAAAAGATGTGGAGAGACTGGAACCCTCCTATGTTGTTGGTGAGGATATAAAAAGCTTCAACCACTCTGGAAAACGGTGTGGCACTTCCTCAGAAAGCACGAAATAGAAATACCTTATGATCCAGCAATTCCTCTAATTCATATATATCCATAAGAAATATGAGCCAGAACACATGGATATATGCACACCAATGTTTATCATAGTGTTCACAATAGCAAGAAGATGGAGATAGCCTAAATGCACACCAGTGGAAGAGTGGGTAAAACTTTGGTTCAAATACACAATGGAACATTATGCTATCTTGAAGAATAACAAGGAAGCTGCAAACCACTGCATAATATGGATGAACCTTGAGGACATTATGCTGAGTGAAATTAGTCAGTCACAGAAGGACACATATTGCATAAGACTATTATTATAAAATCTTAAGAAAAGATACCCATGCTAAAACAAAAGAAAAATTATTTGTTGGTTACCAGGTGTAGGAGGGAGGGGACGGTAGAACACAGATTAGGGAATAGTCACATCATAACTTGGGTAGAACACAGTTTAGAGGATGGTCACATCATAGCTCAGGGTTTGGGAAGGGCAATTTACAAGGAAAGGGAGGGCAATACACAAGAAGGGCTAGAGTAGTAAAAGAACAAGGTAGATAGGGAAACACGTAGGTATGCGTGGGCTAAACAAAGATATATGCTCAACCTTGAATCAATGGTACGCTGTGATTCAGGGATTGAGGCATAGTCTGAATGGTTAAAAGAAGGGAAATGATGTTAAGATGCTTGATTGTCTTTGGATATTGGTTTCCCTTGTCTACTATTGTAAAATATATACTTGAGTGGGATACAAAGGGATATCAGAAAACATGATTACAGAAACTTGCTAGACTGACTTCAGTCTTTAACTGATTGGAATACTACCTAAAAAGGGTTCTAAAAATTGTCCAGTGAAATAGGTTTTTTGCAGAGCTTTTGTAGTGTATAGGACCTTAGGTGGAATCCTGACAACCATCCAGAACCTTCTGATGTGGGACATTCCCACACGAAAGACATGCAGACCATCCCAGAGCAGGTAGAGGAACAGAAGATAGTTCTTGAAAGAAAGATCAACAGGAAAAAAAAAAAAAAAAAAGGCAGTCTGGTTTTCTACTACAAGAACAAGCAAGTTGTTCACCAGGGAACCATTGAGACAAGTAATCAACTCTCTTCAGGACAAACCCCCTCCAAGAATAAAATTCAAAGGACACACATGGGCAGGCATGTGAGCTTTCTGGCGACCATGTTGGTCTACTTGTGAGTGGAAGTAGGGGGAAGGCAGCAATGAATATATGGGCTAAGTTTGACCATGTTTCATAGACTCCCATTGACCTTGAGATGAGAAAGAGAAGAGGAAGGGATGGTTGGTCTAAAGTGTCATGTAACTTGGACACTCTTGAGGCCATGGACGAGGACCTAGCCACAGAGATCTAGAGCTGAGAGTGAAAGCACCCAGCTGATATTAAGTGAGAGGAGACACACAATGCCGAAGCTTGCAATTAGTACCCTTTTGACCTAGTTTCGATGGCTTGATGATCAGAACTCGACTAAAGGAAGAAAAAGAAGTTTGATAAAGGAAGCAAATATAAATTGCTACAATTTGAAGAACTTGACCTATACTAATGGATGTAGTAGCTCAAAATACCAACTGAGAGGGAAGTAGTCTTCACATCAAGGATTAAAACTATCCTCTCTGTACACAGGATTGATAAGGACGGGCAATGTAGACAACGATTACCTAAAATGGGGGGAAGGTAGTACAAAAGCATGAAGTGGCTGGCTTACAAGTTTTCAAGAGGGAGTTTAGTTTCAGAGTGTGGGGGGGGAGAAGTAGAATCCCCACTGAATAGTTTTCCTCTTGTCTAGAGGAATCTGCTGAAAGGAGATGGGGATAGGATTCATTTGATTCAATAATGAGAAATTGTTATCATACCTAATTGTGATTGTCACAATTCTAAAGGTAGAAGCTGTGTTAAAAAAAAAAAAAAAAAGAGGGGAAGAGGGGTAGTTAATCTTATATTCCAGGAAAAGAGAATCCTAGGACCATAAAGAGAGAAGAATATGAGCGGAACATAGGACCCTAATCAGAGAAGCAGTGACACCAGAGATGGAGGCAGAGATGATGGCATGGAGGGATAGAGAAGCAGAGGACTCTAGACTTATGGAAAGAGAAAGGCTGTGTGCTGGCACCCAGGAGGCTGGCTTCCAAAATGTGCCTTTTGGTTTTTAAACAATTATATATCACTACAAGGTTTTTTCTTTTTTTGTACATCAAAAAAAAAAAAAAAAAAAAAAACCAGAGGGTTTTTTTTTCCTTTTTTTTTCTTGATAAAAGTAACAATCTATAATGGTTTGGGGGTGAGGAGGAAACAATGCATGCTCTAGTTGGTAGACGCGCATTGACTTGGTGATGGGGCAGGCAATATGCACCTGGAAGGAGGTTAGTAGAGGAAAGATGGAGGTGGAGGGAGACACAGGGAGGAATGCAGTAGTTAAAGTGAATAGAGCTAAATGCTGTTAACTGTTGGCACATGGAGGAGATTGCAACAATGTAATGAAGTACATGATATGTTGAATGTAAAACTGATGATCTGCTCTACAAATCTTCACTCAATTCACAATAAAAGATTTTAAAGAAAGAAAGAAAAAAAAATAGATCCAAGCAAAATGATATCTTTGACAATGTCAATCCTTTCTCCATATATCATGATGTTAGTTATCTGTCCAATTGTGAGGATTTTTGTTTTCTTTACATTGAGGTGAAATCCATACTCAAGACTGTTGTCTTTGATATTCATCAGTATTTTAGGTCCTCTTCATTTCCAGAAATTAAGGTTGTATCTTCTGTATATCACAGGTTATAATAATGAATCTTCCTCCAATCCTGATGCCATATTCTTCTTCATGTAATCCAGCTTCTTGGATTATTTGCTCAGCATGCAGATTTAGTAAGTATGATGAAAGAACACAACTCTGGTGCATAGTCATTCTGATTTTAAACTATTCAGTATCCTCTTGTTCTGTTCAAACAACTGTCTGTTGGTCTATGCACAGGTTCTATGGAGGACAATTAAGTGTTCTGGAAAACCCATTCTTCACAATGTTATCCAAAGCTTGTCACGATCCACATAATCAAAATCCATGATCCACACAATTGAAAGCTTTTGAACAGTCAATAAATCATAAGTAAATATGTTTCTGGTATTTTCTGCTTTCAGCCAAGATTCAGCTTAAATCAGTAAAAACGTCCCTAGTTTCATGACATCTTTTGAATCCTACTTGGATTTCAACAGTCATGGAAGTAGCAGCCAAGAAATCAAACAACGTGTTGCATCAGGCCAACCTGCTGTAAAAGACCTTTTCAAAGTGTTCACATGCAAAAATATCAGTTTGAGGACTCACGTGCATTTAACTCATGTCATGATATTTTCAGTCATCTCATATGCATGTGAAAGTTGGGTGATGAATAAGGACAGCTGTATAAGAGTTGATGCATTTGAGGTATGGTGATGGAGAATATTGAAAACACCTTAGGTTGCCAGAAGAATAAACAAGTCTGTCTAGGAAGAAGTATTGCCAGAATGCTCCTTTAAAGTGAGGATGGCAAGACATTGTCTCTCATAGTTTGGACATGTTGTCAGGAGAAATTATGCCTCATTCTTGGTAAAATGGAGGGTCAGCCCAAAAGGAAGGCACTCAACAAGATGGATTGCCCCTGTGGCAAAAACATTGGACTGAAGAATAATAATTGTGAGGCTGGGATGGAAGTGTTTCATCCTGTTGTACATAGGGTTGCTATGAGACAGACCTTACTCAAAATCACCTAACAATAACAGCCAGGAGCTTGGAGGAAGGGTCTCATAGGAATGAGTCCCTAATCTCTAATAAGGGAATTGGTATATAGCTGGTGCTTGCACTCCATGTTTAGATGGAGGGACACAGTAGTGTTGTAGCTGAAACATGTAAGACAAAATTGCAATGTGCTTGGTTTTGAAAGTGGAATCCAGCACTACTGGACACAACTACTACTTTCAGGATAAAAATTCATTATTGATACAATGCTTGTAGAAGAGCTAGCATAGTCAAAGGATTGGATTGCTGAAGCCTGCCTCTTTCCTTCTGATTTTCTTTACTAACTGAATCTATTAAGAAGTCATTGGGCAAAATATAACAGAGATTTGTAGACTCTCAGACCCAGAAGCATGAAGCAGAGTACAGGTGGGTATATCTGGAGCTAAGATATAAGAATTTAAAACCTGTCATAAATATGTGCCTCTAGGACAGTTTAACAAGCATAAATGGTGGTTGAACTGTTGTACTGTTAAGCTGAACAAGTATGATAAGTGGAATGCAAAATAAAGCAACTTTACTTTTCCTCCACTAACACCTTTTTTTTTCTGATAAACTATGTCTTTTCCAACCATTCAGATTACAGTTAGGGGAAAAAATTATTGCAAGTTATAAAACACATACAAGCACATACACAATGTACACATACGCACATAGGGTCTAAGTTCAGTAATGAAAATGTCAAATTTTCTATTTCAACACTAAGTTGATGATTTGAGGTTTATTTCACTTCTCTAACTTGGACCTTTTTGTTGGTGGGGCACAGGCAATCAGAAATTTGGAGCTTGATAGTCCTTTCCCCCCACCTATGCTCTTTACCTGTCATCATCTTGAGTTTTAACAATTTTCTGTACTGTAAGACTAGAGTGTTAGTAAAAGAAGAGGTAATACAAGTAACAAAGCTCTTACTTGAAAGTTACCATGGTTGTGATAAGCTATTTTTGGAAGGCATTTAAAGATATCTTTTCCCCCAAGAGTTCTTAAAAGCCACCCCCTCCCCAAGACTGAAGAGGACCATTCACCTGCAATTATCTTAAGGAGGGTGAATAAATCTCTATACTGGATTGTTATATGTATATTACTTCTGCAACTACAGGCATCCTGAAACACCTCATCCAATTTTCACTAATGATTTCTCACTTAACGTTGGTATCCCTCTTGAATGGGACCTTAGGCGAATCCCAGAGGCACACTTTCTTGTGGATCACATCCTAGTCTTCAGGAATCATGGACTCTTCAACCAGAGAAGGTTGAAATGTACAAGTCACCCAATGCATCACTTATCTCTCACTTAATAAAGCAGCTACCAGTTATTCTTTCACCCTTTAAACTTTCAAGGCAGGTATTAAGCATCAGTCCACTGCACTCATCGGAATTCATGGGTATATATCAACCTCTTTAGGAGATCTCTTTTCCTATATTTAATGTGAGGGGTAGGCAATCGTATCATCTCCCCTTCTGAGATAATGCCTCAGAATATACATCTAGAACTTTCTTAAAACCTATTGGTTGCCATGCTCCTAACTTTACTGAATATTCCATGTTAATGAGAGGTTAATATTTATTCAGACTTGGACCACCTCCTTTAAAATAAGCTATATGATGAGCTTGACATCTATTGTTTTTACAGCCCAAATAGTTCTTTTCAGCATATCTTTACTTTCAAGGGGTTTCAAAAACTTTGTAGAAAAATAAAATTTTTAAATGAATGGAAATTTTCTACAGACTTTTTGAAGCCCCTTTATTAATATTAAATATTTAATTTAAATTCATACAAAAAGTCTCCCTCTTGCAGGATAAAGGAGATTCATCTTAACTATGCGGCTTCAGTTACTTCCTTTTGAAAGCTAATTTCAAACAACTTAGTGCCACACTTAAACTGAATTCCAAAGGTCTTTTTTCACTGTCTCAAGTGTTTCTGTTGTTTTCAAACTTCACAAATTTCCAAAATTAAATGCTCCCAGCATTTGGCAAATTTTATCTTTTGCATATTGCTTTCTCAGAAGGTTTTTCCTAATGACTGAAACTAAATAAACACGTCCACCCTTATTCTATATACAGATCCCCTAATCTTTTCCTGCATAACTTTTTAAATTGTGCAATTGCTTCTCAGTTTTTTACCTATATGACTGTCTGTCTGACTAAATTTAGGCTTTATGAGGATACAGATTATGTATATATTGACCACGAAGATTTTATCTTGGTGACAGTTATAGTAACAATACATAGGTAACCAATAAGTATGTTTGAGATTCATGAATACTGGTGCTTTTGTATTCATTTAAATTGGAAACTATAATATAAAAATGTAGTCTCCAAAATAGCAATGTGGTGAAGAAATAGTGCTTGGGATGGATACTTGCTTGGAGTTTATGTTCCAAGGCTTAAAACACTTTTGTCAAAGCAAATATGCTCCTCTGGGTTTAGGCAACCTCAGTTAGATGTGAACCCTTTCCCTTTTCCATCTCTAAACACGAATGAAAGACAAGTTGTACCCAATAGTAATCAACCTAGAGTTAAAATTATTTTCCCTCTTGCATAAGTGAAAACTTCCTATTGTTAATTTTTGAAGTTGTGTTTATATTCTGTATCCTTGATTGTCAACTGTGTAAATTCTGTGTCATATAATTCAAATCAACACATATTTCTAAACCATTAACATATAGGATATATGGGCATACCAGGGACTGAAACTATATAAATATATAATTTGACATTGAATTTTATTTGAATTCTATACAATTTAAAACAAAGTATTTTGTTCCATAAAATAGAGAATTAATCTCCATATACGTTGCTCTCAAATGAGAGCAGATGGAAAACTTGGAGTGTTTTTCTCAGTTCCATAATCATTTTCTTCTGTAGTTTGTTATATATCACCTGATGACAGGATGGTAAGTGGGTGTCGATTTGAACCACCTCTGAGGGGTCCAGGATAGAAGTATGGCCTCAGGTCTCCTGTGAATCGCGTTCTGAAGGTGTACATATGAGTCAGATTGGTCACATTATAAAAGGAAATCCTCCCAGCCTTATAATCCAAGAATATTCCAATGATCTCAGGAACTTCTTCAATTTGGAGTGTCACAGGGGGATTTTCAAGGGCTTGGTAGTTATTTTCTGTATTCAAACATAGTGTCCAGAACCCAGACTCTGGGAAGACCTGGATTTCCCCCCGTCTGCAGATTGAATCCTTGCAAATTCCCAGGGTCCATTTTACTTTCTCTTTCACACTCACCTCCCAGTAATGTCTACCTTCCAAGAAAGTCTGCTGACCCAATACACAGACCAGATTATCAAACCGTTTCTGACACTTTGGTAGTTCCTTAAAGGTATCACCTCCTTTCACGCTTTTTTTATCTTCAGAAATTTGGAGATAAGGATGAGCCGTGTCTATATCCAGAGTAATATCCTCTATGGAAGAATATCTTGTAAGTCTTGGGACATAATCAACATTAATTGAAACAATATATAAGGTTCCTATCTCTCTCTGGACTCTTCATTCAGTCTCTCTCAAAGGAAATATGCTTCTTTTACCTAATCAGGTTTTTCATGCCACACTTGTACATTAGCCCAAAGACCAGTAATTGAATACTGATATTTGTTCATAAAATAAAATACAAGTAATGTGTATGTATATATATTCCAGTTGTTATTGTTTTGAATATGGCTAATATTCTTTCAATACTTATTCAAGTAGCATGATTTTTGATGCTGTTTGCAGCATATTTACACATATTTAATTTTCACAACAAACAATGAGAGAGAATTATGCCTGCTTTATGTTGAGAAAAGAAGACATTTAGAGAGATTTTCCAAAGTACATTTACTAATGTGTTTCACTATTTGGATTCAAATCTAAAATCTAATATCCAAACTGTGACCTAAGTATACAAATATTTGCATGCATTTACTCTGAAACAGAATATTTTGATGAATTTGAATTCTGCTCAAAATCTTTTCTGACATTTAATCAGAATTTTATGAATTATTTTGAAACTTATTTTTATGAATTTTTTTCTAAACCCATTTTCATAGATACAAAAAATTATATGGATACATGACTTTAGAAACAACCTTTAAAGTGATAAAAGTATTTAAATATATGAGATGGAAATCCATGACCCAGATAGTCAAAGAACCACCACTTGATTTTTTTCAGGTCATATGAGCAATTAGCATGTTTTCCCACTTGTCTATATTAGACAACTTCAGAAATGCATTTCCTAGTTGAAAAGAATACAGTCCATATATCAGGGCATTTCTTCCTTAACTGTATTACTGATATAAGGTATTACTGACATGAGACAGGAAGCATGAGAACAAAAGCAAAAGTTCTTGGTTCTGGTATCGATCAGCCATATTACAACTGATAATTCATGGGCTCACAGAATCACATTTTTTTTTTTCATTTAATAAAATAAAGGAGAATTCTTAAGGGCCAAATTTGTGACATCATAGTTTAAGGAAGCTTCACCACGTAAATACATCAGGACCTACAGCAAACTCTGGCTTCTTTACTTTCCAGTCCACTTTATTTCAATTTGGACCTCAAATTTGTCCTCTTAATCTGTAATGCTTGTTTTCAGACATAGTCTCTATCTCCATTTGTGACACAAACCCTCAAATTATTAATCCCTTGTGCACAGGTCTTCTATCTGAACTTTTCTCAGAACTCAGCTTCTACCCAAGTCTTGGACTGACCAGCTTCTAATTTGACTCCTGACAAAGTTAAATTTTATAGGAGTCCTCTGATCCTGGAAAGCAACAATGGCTATCCCACCACCAATATCATTGATTTGTGCTCTGGAAAATGACTTACTGCAAAGAACCAACCAAGACTATCTTAATGATCATCTCTGTTTGAATAAATATAACCATAATTGAAAATTTGGCAATCACTCACCCATCCCAGTTATCTATCTCCCTTAACTTTCATCAGAATTTTTCCACTAGTCTATCCCAGTTTACTGTTTCCACAGAGTTAATTATAGTTTGGGTTGGCTTCATTATCTTTTGCAATAATCTCCCTCCTCCTATTTCAGTGTTCTCCCCCACTTCCAATAGACCTCCTTGTGATGATCCATTTGGATAAATTCTTCCTTGCCTGTTTAACATTGTCTAATGCGTTATTTTCTTTGATATTTCTTATGACCTCATTGTCAAAAAACAAAAGGGCCCTATCTTGAGATCCAAGAATAATTGTAATTAATGATAATGCTAGAGATTATAACACACATCACAACTTATTCAAGGTGGTAGTTGTTTTTGTTTTTCAAGTAACTAACATGAGAGAGAGAGAAAAGCATTGCTTAGTTTAACTTTTAAAACAAACTCTGGCTAAACAAATTCTTGCTTCATAATTTTATCATTGTATATTTATCCTGATATTTTAGATACTATTTAAAGCATTTATAAACCATGGTTTTAAAAAGACTTTGTAAGATGTTAAGAAAATGTAAAATAGTACCTAAATTAATAGATTTTAGCTATAAACTGATAAGGAGCATTATGGAATAGACAACTAGGCAAACTAAAAGGACTCTATGTGTGTGCATCTGTGTGTGTGTGTGTTATTATAGATTGCCTATCCCTGTAGCCCAGGGTGCTGGCTAAAACCAATAATCAATACCCAGATTTTCATGTCTTTAATTACCTGCATAGCATCGAGCTTTTATTATTCCTGGAATTAAAAAAGAAAGAAAGAAAGTTTATTCAAAACCAAGATTTAGCTTATAACCCAAGATTTATAAATGAATAAAACAGGTAACAGGTGAGTAGTAAAAGAAGCCACTCTATGGGGTAAGGTTTGGCGTGATCATTTTCATCACTTACCTCCTTCTCCTAGGAGTTTTTTCATTTCTGAAACAATAAGATGCAGTGAGATGTTGCTCTGAGTAACATACATATAGTCTTAGAGAAATATTACCTACCAAGGTCTTCATTAAGCTTCCCTGAAACACAAAAAAGAGACAAATTCTTGTGAAATGTTTTTGAACTATTATCTATACTCTTATAAGGTACATGCAAACATTTGAGCAAGAGGTTAGATTTAAGTTAGGAATTTTAAGAAATAGTGGATTAAAATCTTTGTATTGATTTCACTTTAGTGTATTCCAGGGAATTATGTCATTTTCCTCACCAGTTCTAGTCCCTCCCGGCTGTTTGCATTTAGCACATGGCGTTCTGCATACTGCTCTCAATAATATAAAGCACACCTCCCACTGCTATCAAGTCAATTCTGCTTTGGAAACAGTTTATAGTCTTGTAAGCTGCTGCTCAGAAACCCTACACAGGGTTTCTATGGGTCAGAACTGACTCGACGACACTTCACAACAATAACAACAACAAAAGTCTATTTATTTTTCAGTGCCATCAAGTTGTTTCCATCACATAGTGATGCCATTTATGGGTTTCTGAGAAGTGGCTGGTGAGTGTGAATGACAGACTATTTGGTTCAAATCAACATTACAGTTCAAACCAATCTTGCCATCCAGTGCTCATCCTACAGCGCCACACTAAGACTTTGAAATATATCATAATCATCAGTAAGTATAGAATGTTGCTACTATCTTAACTTGATTTCTATCTTCTTTTAATACGTCACTGGCAAAGCTTTTGAATGTTGTATACCTAAATTCATTTTCTCAATATCTTTGTAATTTTCTTGTGTAATTTGTATTAATTTTTAGGAACACACATGTCACCTTGCAGCAGAACTAACTGAACTCTAAGAGTGTATCCTGTTAGCAGTTCAACATGAAAAACTCTATAGAAAGTCATATCTTTGTAAGACAAAATTTCTAGTGCTCTCTTGACATATTTGATTCTCAAAGAGTCTCCCAAAGACCTAACCATGAGTTACCTTGCTCTCATTAGAGAGGTCCCTACCCACTTAATTCTCCGGTCAGCCTGGACAGCTGCAATCCACTCAGTTCTCCACCTAAGAGGTTTCACCTCCCTGCCATGACAATAATCATATTTCCCCACTGGAGCCAGGGACACAGCCCCCTCTTATTCTTATGAAACATACCTCCCACACCCACAACTGGTTCACTTTACACATGAATGCAAACCTTATTGGACTTGTCTAGCATCCAGTGTCATTCTCCTTTAGTCTGTGAACATATGTGACTAGTACACTGTTGCCAATATTATCTGTCCAATGTCACGTGTTTGGCCATATTATCTATATAGGACAAGGTCTCCCCACATTGTCCAATTTGGAAAGTGGAAGGAAATTAGAACATCATAATATGATTCAGGTTTTTCTCAGTGAGCCTCTTAAGAGCCAAGGCCCCATCTCTCTTGCAGGGAGCAAATCTTCTGAAAGTGGGTCATCTTGACCACATCTTAGCCCTTCGAACCCATTTTGTGGGAGGATATTTAGATATTGGTCTTCCCCGCTTCAATTTTGGGCATATTTCTTTAGATTAACTGTAGAATCTTCTAGACATGTTTGATCAAGAACATTTTAATGTGTACCCTATTCCTTCTATTCATATGGAAACAATCTGCTATATAATACATTCTTGGTACTGACTTTATTTTATCCTTCTACATTTGAGCTCCATCTCTTATTGTCACTCTCCACTACAGGACACTGTTGCTGCCAGTTTTTTATTGTCCTCTGTTATTTTTTTGTTATTTTCCTTTAGGTTTGTAAAATACCCCCATCCTACTGTATGCCCTGCACCTTACAAGGAGATGAAGTTGGCAGAGACAGCACTCCTTCAATGAGTTTGATCACATTGGTTCAGGCAGTGACCTGGGAACTTGAGACACTAATTAGGATTAGACAGGGTAGCCACCCTCAGGTGGGTAAACATCTTGTAGACTCAGTTACTAATCTTAGTTAACCAGAGAATATGGGCAAAAATCATAAGTGGTCATTTTCAGCCTGTTCCTTCATGAGGTGAAAGGACTTACTAATCTCCATGTATGAGACAAAACAGAAATACAAATAATCACTAAGACAGGGATGTACAGTATCAAATCAATGAGCATACCAAGATGGTCTCATTGTAAAGCACTAAAGATCAAATGCTGAATCCTGGGAGTGGTCTGAGCTTGCCCCAGATGATTCAAAGGCTGCTTTATTTCTGGACCAAACAAACCCATGAAAAGAAAGTCCAGTGGAAACTCTGAACTCTAAATATATGCTCCTTGTATTACTGCATTGTTTCTTGTGTTACTTGTATTACTTATATTCACAAATAAATTAGGTAATTTATACAGGCATTTACTTTTCACTGCTGAATTGTGAGCAGGTCCAGTATGCCCTGAACAAGAGACTTGGATGGCAGAGCAGTATAGAAATATTTGAGGCCAATGACAGAGGTTATTAATCAATTATTTATGCTGACAACTATTAATCTCTTAGTGTTTTACCATAGTTGCTTGCATTACTCTCATGCTGGAAGCTATGTAACATATGCTTTTAAATACCAGCAGGATCACCCATGGTGGATAATTATCAATTGAGATTCCAGACTCAGACAGACTACGAAAAAAGACGTGGACTGCTTCCAAAAGCATCCAAAGCAAACCCAATTAATCATAACATAACACTGTCTGATATAGTGCTGGAAGATGAGACCCCTATGTTGGAAGTCACTCAGTACCCACACTGAACTTAAATATGCAAGTGATCGTGAAGATGGGACAGAACCAGGCAATGTTTTATTCTGTTGTATGTAGCATTACCATGAGTCAAAGTTAACTCGACAACAACTGACAACATGGGTCAGCTAGTATGAATGGCCATGATGTTGCAATACAATAGATAATGACCTTGAACTCAAGCACCAAGCTAGATGTTGTGGATATAGTGGAGGAAAACAAAGAACTGGCAGTTTAAAATAAGACAACAAATTTTCCTATTGATGAAGTAAAATTCCAAGGAGGTGTATATATATTTTTAATTGCAAAATTGACAGAAAAAAATATACACTGTTTTCATCTTCATTCACAGTTATTTGAAAGCATTTTACATATTTTAAAAGTTCTGTGTTATGGAAGAATAGGGTAGTTCCCAATATGAGTATAATTTAAGACAAAATAACATGCAGTCAAAAACAAAATACCAAAGTCAAGCATTCCCTGATCTGCATCATCACTGATATTTTTGAGTCCACTTTTATGAGTACTGAGTTACTAATATGTTATTAATTCTAATTAATACATAATTAATACTAATATGTTATTAATTCTCCATGAAAGGGAAAAACATTAAAAGACATACAGATGTAACACCTTAGTGGAATGAAAATAAATTTGGGATGACAGAACCATGGGAGGGGGAAAGAGATATGAATTAAAGAGCAGGCTGGAAACCCACTGTGAAACACTTAAGATAGCATGATGAGAACCAGGAATTAATACCACAATCAAATGTGTGCCTAAATTATTTGGCTTTGATACTGCCCTTTGAGTTAGTGTGATGCTTTCACTATCATTGTTGTTGTTAAGTGCTGTCAAGTGGATTCCGACCCATAGCGACCCTGTATAGGGTTTCTAAGGAGCAGCTGGTGAGCTTGAACCACTGACCTTGAAGTTCAAACAGCTTTGCAGTCTGATGCATTACCCACAGCGCCACACCAGGACTCCACTATTTATTACATTCATGGACTCAACAGTTGTTCTTAACCAATGGAATTCAACTGTCAGCAATTTTACATCCCCCCAGGGGACATTTGGCAATTTCTGGACACATTTTTGTTTGTTACAACTGAGGAGTGTTACTGTCTTCTAATAGATACCACAATGCACAGGACAGTCTTACAAAAAGAACTATCCTGCCCAAATATCAGTAACGTCACAGCTGAGAAACTGGGTTCTAGAACAATTTAGAAGTTACTAACTCTGCATTCTCAATGCCATTACACACCATACTTTGCAAAATTTTACTCACTATTTCTTCTGTGCATTCTCCAGATGAAAATGGCAGCAATAAGGAAGAAAAGTAGCAAAACAGGAACAATAACAGCAAATGATATCTTCCAATCTGTGACTCTGGGAAACAAGTCATCTGAAAAATAAGACTCTCATTAACCCTTTCACAACCAAATTATTTTCTACTTTGAATTTTTTTGTTGACTCCATGTGTTTTCAGTACTGAATGACATGCTAAATTCAAGGGAAATATTAAGGTAATGTGGGTTTTGATAAAATTGTGTGGCACACATATTTTCCAGGAGACTCAGATAGTAAGCTTGTTGGAATAAAGACTGCTTCTTTGGATTCATGCAGTTATATAGGTCCTAGTCAAACAGAAGTATGCTGTTGTTAAATGTCGTCGAGTCTGTTCCAACCCGTAGTGACCCTGTAGAGGGTTTTCTAGGAGCAGCAGGTGAGCCTGAACTTCTGTCCTTGCAATTCAAACTGACTTTGCAGCTGAGCACATTAACCCACAGCACCACACCAGGACTCCAGCAGAGGTATATTCTACCATAAAAGTTTGAAAATGTTGGTGGGTGATAGTTGTCCCACAAGTTTCAAAGGTTTCATTACAAGTGGAATTTGGTAGACAATTTAGCAATGCCATATCACTTAGGAGGACTCCTGGTGTGGCATTGTAGAATCAATACTGGACCACAAAATACAAGGTTGGCAGTTCAAATCCACCGGCTGCTCCATGAAAACCCTATGCAGAGTTTCTATGAGTCAGAATTGATTCAATGACACTTAACAACAACAACATATCACTTTATAAAGGCTGTATAAGGAAGAATTTATGCATTTTAGTTATGGTGTTGATGGAGAATATTAAAAGTACCATAGACTGCCAAAAGAGCAAGCAAATCATTTTTGGAAGAAGTAAAGCCAGAATGCTCCTTAGAAGCCAGGATAACCAGAAACCAGACTTCACTTCTCATATTTTACATATATTATCAGGAGTGACCAGACCCTCAAGACGGACATCATGCTTGGTAAAGTGAAGGATCAGTGAAAAAGAGGAAGAACTTCAATAAGATGGATTGGCATAATATGGCAGCAGCAATGGACCTAAGCACAGCAACAATTGTGTGATTGGTGCAACACCAGGCAGTGTTTCATTCTATTGTGTACATAAGATAGTTATGAGTTGGTCCCAACTTGACAACACCTAACAACAACAAATAACAATATATCACTATCGACTATCTTGTGATGGCTAAGGTTATATGCCAACTTGGCTAGAGCATGATTCTCAATGGTTTGACAGTTAGCAATGTTATAATTTGGCAGTCGTATAACAATATTTCATCTTCCATTTTTTAATATAATGTAATTACTTTCATGACATATTTGAAATGAACAGCCAATAAGTTATGGTGGGAGTTTTCTTGGCTGTGTGTCCTGCATCCAATATATATGGATGTTTTGGCAAAATTCTATGATTTTTGCTCCTTCTGGGTCCTGTGTCTGGCTTATTATCTAGCTGCAATTTGGGTTCTCAGAACTTTAACTAAAACCTTGTCATATTGCCTGTCAATCTGAGTTTCATCAGCCTCTGCAGTTATAGGAGACAGGAGAAGCCTCCAGCCTGGTGACTGATCCAGGGACTTGAGTCTTGTCAACCTCCACAACTGTGGAGCCATTTCATTGAGATATATCTCTCTCACGCGCTCTCTTGTTCACTGTCTATATCAATCTATCTCCATACACACATACACACACACACATATATATAAAATTATCCATATAGGTGAGTCAAAAATTATCCACACTCTGGCTGTAGCGTATATATTTAATCAACTTTTAGAAAAGACAAATACATAATTTTTCAACATAATATGTAAATGTTTCAATACACTTTGCCCATCTGTCAACAAACTTTCTTATTCCCTTATTTAAAAAAATGTTTTAGACTGAGCTGCAAGCCACGAATGCATCACTGTCTTCACTTCTCCTGAGAATTGAATCTTCATCCCAGCAGTACTGCTTTCAGGGAACCAAACAAGTGTAAGTCTAGGGAAGCAAGATCAGGACTATAGGGAGGATGCTTTAACACCTCAAAATGAACTTTTTGCAGCGTGTTAACAGTATGGGCAGAGGTGAGTGAACATGCTTTTTCATGCAAGATCACACCACCATTGGATAGCACTTTAATCCAAAAGTTTAAATCCAAAGGTTTAGACTTCAGCTCCACAGTGAGCATCTCACTGCAATAAGCACTGTAGATCATTGAAACTTTTTCCTGATAATATTCCAATACTGGCCTTTGAGAATCCCAGAAAACTACAAGCATCAATTTTTCAACTGATAGCTAACTTTTGAACTTTTTCTTGGTCATCCATTGAGGATGTTTCCATTTCATATTCTGCTATTTACTCTCAGGCTTGTAGTGATGAATTCATGTCTCATTACCAGTAACAAATTTTTTAAAAATAATCTTTTATCTTCCTTTGAATATCAATCCAAAATCTGTTTGCAGATGGCCAGGTTCACACCTGCACAATAGTGATATTGAATGAAAAGCACTGATATGACAGTGCAGCCAACAGAGTGTTAATAAAAGCAGAGTGCAGATAATTTTTGACAAATGCCTGTGTGTGTGTGTGTGTGTGTGTGTGTATATATGCATGTGTGTGTCTGTGTATGTATATGTATATATGGTATATATATGTGGTATTATATGGTGTATATATATATATATATGGTATATATGTGATATATATGTGGTATGTGTATGATATATATGTGGTATATATGTGGCATTCTATATATGGTATATATGTGTGGAATATGTGGTATATATATAATTATATATGGTATATATATGGTATATGTGTGTGTGTATATATATATGGTATGTATGTATGTATGTATATATGGTGGTTATGTGCCATGGAGTCAGTTCCGACTCATAGTGACCCTGTACAGGGTTTCCGAGTCTATAAATCTTTATGGGAGCAGAAAGCCTCATCTTTCTCCCGTGGAACAGCTGGTAGTTTCAAACTGCTGTCCCTTAGGTTAGCAGCCCAATTAGTAACAACTACACTACCAGAGCTCCATGAATAAATATATTTATATATATATATTGTGGTTGCTGTTAAGTTCTAACTCATAGCGACCTTGTATAGACTTTCCAAGGAGCAGCTGATAAATTTGAACCACCAACCTTGCAGTTTAAACTGACCTTGTTGTCTAGTGTTTATCCTACAGTGCCACACCAGTAAGGTAAATATGTATACAGACTTCAGTGGTTTTGTGACGCATGTGTGTTGTTGTTAGGTGCTATAGAGCTTCATCTAACTCAGTGACTCTATGGACAAAATAATGAAGCATCGTCCTGTACTGTACCATCCTTACCATTGCTGCTATGTTTGAATGCATTGCTGCTGCCTCTGTATTCATCTTGTTGGGCATCTTCCTCTTTTTCACTGACCCTCCACATCACCAAGCATATGTGTGTGTGTGTATATATATATATATATACATACTTATTCACACACACACACACATATATGTACAGACTCTCTCACAGGTATACTAGTTCTCTAGAGAAACAAAACTAGTAGAAATCAGTGAAGTATACATTTATTGTTGTTGTTAAATGCTGTCAAGTCAGTTCTGACTCATAGTAACCCTGTATAGGGTATCCAAGGCTATAAGTCTTTACAGGAACAGAAAGCCTCACCTTTCTCTTATATAAATTATTGGGAGTTTTTTGTTGTTTTTTCTAGAGAACCCAGCCTAAAGAACTCATTATTCACCATTTCTATGACAACAGTAAAATAAAATTGACTATTTTGCACATTAAAAATGTACATTTGGCAGCAACAAACACAGAGGTATGAAGTGCTTAAGGTTATATGTCATCTTGGCTGGGCCATAATCTCTCAGTGATTTGGCAGTTATGTACTTTTGAAATTTAATTGTTATGTAAACATGTAATTAGACAGTTATATAATGATGTAGTCATCCTCCATTTTGTGATCTGATATGTTCATCATCCATTTGTCCTGATTTTCAAATACTGACCTAGTCTTTGGAACCTAACTGTGTCAATTAATGGGTAATGGGGTATTATTCAAAAAAGTAAAGCAGGTATATAAGAAAGAACTAGTGTAAGAAATCAGAAAAATACCCTGGTAAGCAAGAAATAAATCATCAAACAATTACATAATCAGATGTTGGTCATGCCATCCGTGCTCAGAACCACATTTTTAGGTGTCACAGAGTAGATTGTGACTCCTAGCTACCCTGAACAACACAACTAAATACTGCCCAGTGTCATCTGTCATGCCAGTGCCCATTGTGGCTGGTCCCTCCTGAAAACATGTCCAAAATATTGTTTCTAAGGATCATTCAGGCTGTACTTCTTCCAACATAGATTTGTTTGTTCTTTGAACAGATCATGGAATTTTCAATATGCTTCCCCATCTCTATAATATAATGTATCAATTCTTCTGCAGTCTTCTTTATTCATTGTCCAACTTTCACATACATATGAGGCTATTGGAAATACCATGACTTGGATTAGGTGCACCTTAGTCCTCAGACTGATACCTTTAACACTTTAATGGCTTTAAAGCAGATTTGATTACTTATAATATATCATTTGATTGCTGCTTCCATGAGTGTTGATTGTGCAAAATTAAGTCTTGGACAACTTCCATCTGTTCTTCTTTTAACATGGTGTTATTTATTGGTCCAGTGGTGAGGACTTTTGGTTTTCTTTACATTGATATCTAATCTGTACTGAAGCCTGTAGTATTTTAAGTCCTTTTTGCTTCCAGCAAGCAAGGTATATATCATCTGCATGTCTCAGGTGGTACACTAGTCTTCCTCCAATCCTAATGCCATGTTATTCTTCATATAATGCAGTTTCTCATATTATTTGCTCATACAGATTGAAAAAAGTATGGTGAGAGTTTACAAACCTGGAGAACACCTTTCCTGGTATTAAAGGATTTAGTATCCTCTTGTTCTATTCTAACAATCGCCTCTTGGTATATGTACAGGATCCTCATGAGTCACAATTAAGTGTTCTGGAATAACCTTTCTTCCTAATGTTGCCCATAGTCAGTCATGATCCACACAGTCAAAAGGCTTTGCACAGACATGAAAGCATACAGGGTTTTCAAGGAGAGACTGCTGGGTTTGAACTGTCAACCTTGCCTTTAGTAGTCCAGAGCTTCTATCCTACATTGTCACACCAATCCTTCGAATTTGCAGTTCTTTCATCTTGAGAAATGCTGAGCATGGTCTTCCTTTTTGGTTTTCTAACTCTAGATCTTTGCATATTTTATTTAATACTTGACCTTATCTTCCTGCACTACACTTAGAAATTTCTGTTCAGCTCTTTTACTTCCTCATTTCTTACATTTGCTTTAGCTTCCCTACACTCAAGATCAAATTTCAGAATCTCTTCTGAAATCTGTTTAGATAATTTCTTTCCTTCCTGTCTTTTTGATGAACTTTTGCTTTCTCCCTGTGTTATGTGCTTGATGTCATTCCATAACCCTTGTGGTCTTTGGTCATTAGTGTCTAATGCAACAAGATGAGGACTCATCTTTCAGAGCTACATAGGACAATATTCTGGTGCTATTCATAATATCTGAATCTTCTGACACTATGTCTGACAACATCCTACTGCTGCTCATAAGGTTTTCAGTAGCTAAATATTCAGAAGAGTACGTCTATCCTTCTTCCTAGTCTTAGTCTGGAAGCTCCACTGAAACCTCTCCACATGGGTGAACCTGTTGGTATTTTAAATACCAGTGGCATAGCTTCTAGCACCACAGCCACATGCAAGCCAACACACTATGACAAGTGGTGAATTAGCAACCCTCCTGGTATTTAAAATACCAATGGCATAGCTTCCAGCTTCATAGACAAATGCAAGTTACCACAGTACCACAAACTGACAAGTTGAGCTCCATATAATGTGCTAAATGATATGGGCTGCTTATTATTCTATTCTGTAGTTATAAAAATCATTCTGAATGCAAATTAAATTTTGCCAGTGAGACATACTTGCATGAGACTTGAAAGGCAAATGTGGGACAAAGGCTTCAGCCTTGCCGTTTGGAGAGTTTCAGTTGCTTCCAGTTGCAAAGAGCATAGCTCTAGGTGTCTACTGTTCAGAGGACATTGCAGTGCTGACAGTGGTATGTTCTTAATTGTACCATAGAGAAGGTGGCCTTAGAAATGCTTAACTGATGAAGCAGTATCATATTGTCTGGAATTTATTCAGCAGATCTGGCTCAGATCTTACTTCTTTTACCTCTCAGAATATTTTGTAGGAAACATATTTCCTGATATAAAATCTCTACAGTATGTTTTTCTTCTGCACTTACCTTTTACAGATATATCAGTCATGGAATATAATAGGAATCTACTTTATTTTCAGATGATTTTTGTTGAAAGATGAATGTTGTTGTTGTTGTGAAGTGCCGTCGAGTCGGTTCCGACCCATAGCGACCCTGTACAGGGTTTCCAAGGGTGTAAATCTTTACGGGAATAGAAAGCCTCATCTTTCTCTCGCGGAGCGGCTGGTAGTTTCGAACTGCTGACCTTAAGGTTCGCAGCCCGATTCGTAACCGCTACGCTACCAGAGCTCCTTTGAAAGATGAATAAGAACCAAGAAAAAAGAAACCAGTGAATAATTCCCATGATGGACATTGGAACTAAACAGGAAGAATATGGTTACTGAAACTCAATATGCAACATCAAAGGGAATAAAAGCGAACAGACAAATAGACTTTAATTATTCTTCCAAATTCTAGGAATAAATCTAATTTACATTGACTAGTGAGTCTTAACAACAACAACAACAGTGAGTCTGGACATGGAAACTGACCTGCTATGGAAATCCTTGCTTCTTTCTTGATGCCCAGGATAGGGTTACAAATGAAACAGGACACATTACCCTCCAAATGACTCAGCACAATGATTGCTGTCTTCACATAAAACAAACCACTGGCCATCTGCTGCTTTATCTCAGACGAGGGTAGCACTTGCTGGCCACTAGATGCTGTCCACTGGACCTTGGGTTCTGGGTACCACCCTGAGGATGTGCACAACAACCGGATTCCCTGGACTTCATCACCTTCAAGATGTATATGAGGAGATGAACCTACACCTGAAAAAGTTACAAATAGAGAATTATTAGATCATAAAATATTACAGTTACAATATCAGAACTAAGTTACTATAGATATTCTATATGTCAAGCCTTTATTGAACTACACAGCAAATCATTATAAGTCTATGAGAAATATTACTATGATGACTTTGAAAACTAAGTAACTTACTATTGAATGAAAGGTCCAGAATTGAAATAAATTTAGTTATAAAGGCTATTTTTTAAAGCACATTACAGTGACACAGTATACATATAACTAGTAAAAATTCAGGTTGTGATATACCAGTGAAGGAAATAATCCCAGTAATGAGTTAAAGCATCATACATGCGTTAGTTTATGTGATAAAGTCAAAGAAAACCTCAGATGTAAGCCTGGAATTTCAACACAGCAAGAATGGCAAGTGTTATGGCTCTGCGGTGCAAGTAAGTCTTTTTTTGTTTTTTTTTTTTGCTTTGTTGTTGTTGTTAAGTGCCATCGAGTTGGTTCCGACCCATAGCGACCCTGAGGCAAAGAAATAAGGCTGGAATTTTCTGGGCAAAGAGTGAAGGAAGATATTGGGAGAAGAGAATGATGTAATGGCTGTAAATAGTTCATATGGGATATTGTAGCTCATGATGAAGAGCTTAGATTTTATTCTAAGAGTAAACAGGAGACATATTAGGGGAGATCTTAGTCTAGAATCATCCCTCAAATGAGCACTCATATCCAAAGAGCAGTGGTCAGAGAGAAAGGAAAGTGTGCCGTTGTCCTCAGCTTTGAGGCCTGCCACAGAAATTTTGCTGGAAAAATCAGTTTCTAGTCTTTTCACAATCTATTTACAACAGAATATGGATAAATTCAAGCCTAAGAGTGTTCTCAGAAACAGTGGCAGTTATGGTGGAGGACAATTGGCAAGAGATTTGTGTAGTTGTTGTCAAATGCCATTGAGCTGGTTCTAACCCATAGGACCCTGTATAGGGTTTCTGAGGAGCAGCTGGTGAGCTTGAACTGCCTACCTTGTAGTTCAAACCGACTTTGCAGTCCAGTACATTAACCCACAGCACCATACCAGGACTCAGTATTCAGTGTAGTCACAGGCTAAATTCTAAGCTGGCTAGTTTGTAGAAGACAACTGAGAAAGGAGTCATCTGAGAAGAGCCCCTCTGGGGTCAGAACAAATATCAAACACAGACATCCAGAACTGCTCCTTCAATGTAGCCCAAACTTACTGGATCAATCTGTATAATTATTTATGACCCAGTGAATCATGGGAAACAATAGAAAGGAGCTCTGGCAGCATAGTGGTTACGAATCAGGCTGCTAACCTCAGGGTCAGCAGTTTGAAACTACCAGCTGTTCCACGGGAGAAAGATAAGGCTTTCTGCTCACGTAAAGATTTATAGCCTCAGAAACATTGTACAGGGTCGCTATGAGTTGGAACCAACTCCACAGCACACAACAACAACAACAAATTGTGGGAAACAATAGAAAGATTATCCAGAAATTCATGGAAAGCTGTGTATGGCCAGATGAAGAGAGCCTTGACAAAAGCACTGTCAACCTAAAATAATTATGGGAATTCCCAAATCTTTACCTCCCTGAGGAACAACATCAGAGTTTTAACATTCTGGAAGATAAATATTACCGTTGTTAGGTGTCACTGAGTTGGTACCCACTCATAGCAACCCCGTGTATAACAGAACAAAACACTGACTGGCCCTGTACTATCCTCACAATCATTCCAATGATAGAGCCCATTGTTGCAGTCACTGGGTCAATCGATCTCTTTGAGTGTCTTCCTCTATTACCTACCCTCTACTTTACTAAGGATGATGTCCTTCTCCAGGGACTGGTCCTTCCTGATAGTATGTCCAAAATAGTTGAGACAAAGTCTCGCCATTCTCACTTCTAAGGAGCATTCAGGTTGTATATCTTCCAATTCAGATTTGTTCATTCTTCTGGGAGTCTTGGTATATTCAATATTCTTTGCCAAAACCGTTATTCAAATGCTCCAATTTTTTATTTCCTTATTCATTGTCCAGCTTTTGCATGTAGATAAGGTGACTGAAAAAAATTGTGATTGGGTCAAGCACACCCTAGTCTTTGTAAAGAGGTCTTTTTTGCAGTAGATCAGTCCAATGCAATCATTGTTTAATTTCTTCACTGATGCTTCCATAGGCTCTGATTTTGCATTCAAGTGAAATCCTTGACAACTTCAATCTTTTTCTTCATTCATCGTGTTACTTAATGGCCCCATTATGACAGTTTTTGTTTTCTTCATATTGTAATCCAAACTTTGATCTTCATTAGTCCTCTTTACTTTCAATAAACCAGGTAGTGTCACCTGCATACTGCAGGTTGTTAAGGAGTCTTCCTAAAATCTTAATGCTGCGTTCTTCTCCATATAATTCAACTCAAAATTTTTGTTTACCTTGCAGATTAAATAAGTATGGTGAAAAGACTCAACCCTGGTACATGCATATCCTGATTTTAAATCATGCAGTAAGTCATCATTCTGTTTTCATAACTGTTGTACTATGTACATGCTCCTTTTTTTGCACAATTAAGTGTTCTGGAATTCGCATTCTCGGCACGGCTATCCATAATACTTTATTATCCATGCATTTAAATGGCTTTGCTGAGTCAGTCACTATGGGTCAGAATCTACTTGACAGCACTTAACAACAACAACAACAAATGCATCTTTCAGATATTCTCTGCTTTCAGCTAAGACCCATCTTGCATCAGCAATGATATCCTTAATTTGATGCTCTCTTCTAAATCTGTCTTGAAATTCTGGAAGTTCCCTGTCAATGCACAGCTACAACCATTTAAAAATTATCTTCAGAAAAATTTTACTTGCATGTGGCATTCATGATTGTTATTGTTGTTAAGAACTATTGATTCATTTCCAACTAATAGCAACTCTACACAGGATATCCAAGGCTGTAAATCTTTGCAAGAGGAGAAATCTTCATATTTATCCTGGATATTAATGGCAGTTGTTTAGTGTGATAGAGTCAGTTCTGACTCATAGCAAGCCTATGTTCAACAGAACAAAACACTGCCTAGCCCTGAGCCATCCTCACAATTGTTAGCAGTCCATTTCTGCTGCCACTGTGCCAACCCATCTCTTTGGGGGATTTCCTCTTTTTCACTGACCCTCCTTATTATGAAAGCATAGTATCTTTCAACGGAGATTTGTTCTTTCTGATAATATGTCCAAAGTACAAGAGACAAAGTCTTGCCATCCAGGATCCTAAGAAGTATTCTGGCTGTACTTCTTACACAAATTTGCTTGTTCTTCTGGCAATCCATAGATAGTCTTTTCAGTATTCTTCTCCAATACCATAACTCAAATGCATCCACTCCTCTACAGTCTTCTTTGTCCATTGTCCAACTTTCACATGCATATGAGGTTATTGAAAATACCATGGCTTAGATCAGGTGCACCTTAGTTTTCAAACTGATATCGTTTGCTCTTTAAGACTTTAAAGAGGTCTTGCACAGCAGATTTGTCTAATGCAATATGTCATTTGATTTCTTGACTAGTGCTTCCATGAGTGTTAATTGTGATCCAAACAAAATGAAATCTTTGACAACTTCACTATTTTCTTCATGCATCGTGATGCTATTTACTGGTCCAGTTGTGAGGATTTTTGCTTTCTGTACATTGGCGTGCAATCCATACTGAAGGCTGTAGTCTTTGAGCCTACTTAAAATCAGTAAGTATTTTAAGTCCTCTTCACTTTCAACAAACAAGGTTACATCATCTGCATATCTCTGGCTGTTAATGAGTCTTCCTTCAATCCATGCTTTTCTTCATATAATCCAACTTCCTAGATTATTTGTTCAGCATATAGAAAGAATACAAGCGCACGTCTTTCCTAATTTCAAATGATTTGTATTCCTTTGTTCTGTTCGAACAACTGCCTCATGAACACAATCATGTGTTCTGGAATACCCATATTTATAGCTTTTTATGATCCACATAGTCAATAAATCACAAGTAAACATCTTTATGGTATTCTCTGCTTTCAGCCAAGATTCATCTGACATCAGCAACAATATGCCTAGTTCCATGTCTTCTTTTGAATCTGGCTTGAATTTCTAACAGTTTCCTATCCTATTGTTGCAGTCATTTTTAACTATCTTCACTAGAACTCTACTTGCATGTGGCATTAACAATATTGTTGAATGATTTCTGCATTTCACTGGGTCATCTATCTTTGTAATGGACACAAACATGGACCTCTTTCAATTGGTTGGCCAGGTAGCTGTCTTCCAAATTTCTTGTCATAGATGTGTGAGTGCTTCCAGTGCTGCATCAGGTTGTTGAAAGATTTCAGTTTGTATTCCATCAATTCCTGGAGCCTTGTTTTTCACCAATGCCTTCAATGCAGCTTAGATTTCTACTTTCAGTGGCATTGGTTCTTGATCATACGCTATCTCTTGAAATGGTTGAATATCGACCCCTTCTCCTTGGTACAGTGACTATGTATATAACTTTCATCTGCTTTTGATTCTTTCTGCATCATTCATTATCAATTAGATTGCTCAATAATTCCCACATTATGTTGAATCACCTTTCTTTGGAATATGGTTCTCTTCCAGTCTAATGTACTGGTAGATAGCTTCTAAATTTCTTGGCATAGATGAGTGAGCACCTTCTGCACTACAGCAGTTTGTTAAATCATTCCAACTAGAGAGTTGTCAGTTTCTGGATTCTTGTTTTTTACCAACGCCTCCAGGGCAGCATGGACTTCTTACTTCAAAACCATCAGTTCTTGATCATATGTTACCTTGTTAAATGGTTGAAAGGTAACCTTTTTATTTTGGTACAATGACTCTGTGTATTCCTTCCATCTTCTTTTGATGCTTCCTGTGTCATTCAATACTTTGCCCTTAGAATCCTTCAATAGTTCATCACAAGCCTTGAGTTTTTTTCTTCAGTTCTTCTTCAGCTTAAGAAATATTGACTTCATCAAGAGGATCCTGCCAGTCAAAATGAAAACAAGTTCTGGGATAGCATAGTACCCATATTTGCTACAAGGTAATATCTAAAATATCCAGTTTCCAAAAAATTATGAGACATGCAAAGTAAGAAGAAAATATGACTCAAAACACAAAAATGTAACAGGCAACAGAAACTGCCTGTGTGTATACCAGATGTCAGAATTAACACACAAATTCTTCAAAGTAGCCATTATAAATATGTTCTTATAAAAGTGGAAAAAATATAGTCAAAAGATAAAAGGAAGGTATGGTTACCATGTCACATTAAATTGATATTATCAATAAAGTGTTAGTTCTCATCACCTATCAGTATGCAACCAGAGTGGAAGGTGCTAAATCTTAGGTCACAGTTTAAAGGAACCAAAGCAACTCATCTTTATCTATTAAAGCATTGTCTTTGATGCTTCATTAACCTTTCTAGCTATTAAAAAGACATGATACAAAAATGTTGTTAAAAATATTCTGAAGGATTTATGTCTTTAGCCAGGAAAGAGAAATACTTGTATATTTGGTACATCCTGTAAGTTTGGATTTGCGAATCATCTGAAAAGTTAAACTTGAAGCTGAAATGCCCTTAATGGGAAGAACAGATAATCTTTCCCAAAGCCACAGAACAAAACCTCTCAGGGGACTTTATTTAAATATTTGCTGTTTCTAAAGTTTCTTTATGTTGGCCACTTGGGTTTATTGACTGGAAAAAATTTTCCATACAGACTATAGATATATTTGTTTTGTCAGTTCATTGCTTTTATATTGCATACGTTTAGGTTCTGTAGACTAATAGCACCCTAGTGAATCACTGCTATTTAAATTATTACTTCGTGCCTAACTCTCATTGTTTCTAAAGCAGTTTTGTTCTATCATTTGCTGTTATTATTGTTAGAGGAGTCAAATTGGTTATTACTGTGCACAACATCCTGCAACATCCTCCCAATTATTGTGTTTGAAGCCATTGTTGCTGACACTGTGTGCATTCCACCTCTTTGGGTGCCTTCCTCTTTTTTTTCTGACCCTCAGCATTACCAAGCATGATGTCCTTCTGCAGAAAGTGTCCTAGACAAATAACATGTCCAAAGTATGAAAGATGAAGTCTCTCGCTCCTCTCTTCTAAAGAGCATTCTGACTGTACTTCTTCCAACATAGATTTGTTTGTTCTTCTGGCAATATTCTTTTAAACACCATAATTCAAACACATCAATTAACTTACAGTCTTCCTTATTCATTGTCCAATTTTCAAATCCATATATTGTTCACGCTAAGTGCCATAGAGTCGGTTCCGATTAATAACAACCCTATATAGGGCTTCCAAGGACGTAGATCTGAACTGACAATCTTGAGGTTTGAAGTCCAGTGCTGATTCTAGTGTCACCGGCAATACGAAATACCATGACTTGGGTCATGGGCACCTTAGTCCTCAAAGAGTCATCTTTGCTCTTTCTCACTTTAAAGAGGTCTTTTGCTTCAGATTTACTTCATGCAATATGTAATTTGATTTCTTGACTGCTGCTTCCATGAGCATTAATTGTGGATACAAGCAAAATTAAGTCTCTGACAATGTTTTTTTGTTTTGTTTTGTTTTGTTTTTTGTCTTCTTTACATTAAAGGGCAATCGATAATAAAGATTGTAGTCTTTGAAGTTGTTGTTGTTGTTTAGTGCCATTGAATCAGTTCTGTCTCATAGCAACCCTGAATATGGCTTCCAAGGAGCAGCTGGTGGGTTTGAACTGACAATCTTGTGGCTTATTCTAATGCTTTCCTTGTGATTAGCAGCCCAGTGCTTATCTTACAGTGTCCACTTTGCAACCGGGGGCATTTTTTTTTTCCTTTAGTTA
>NW_006408797.1:2351354-2355528 GCF_000296735.1 Chrysochloris asiatica | reverse complement strand
TTCCTAAGGGGCTTTGGTATCTTAGTGGTTACCAGTCGTGCTGCTAACCATAAGGTCAGCAGTTCAAAACTACCAGACTTTCCACAAGAATAAGATGAGGCCTCGGAAATCCTATGCACGGTCGCTATGAGTCGGAACCGATGCACCGCACACAACCATCACACCGCCATAGGGTTTTTACAGCTGTAATCCTTATGAAGTCCTTGTGTGGTGCTGTGGGTAAATGCACTGGACTGCAAGGTCGGTTTGAATCGTAAGGTTGGCAGTTTAAGCTCACCAGTAACTCCTTGGAAACAGGGTGTGGTGCTGTGGGCTGATGAATCAGACTGCAAAATCAGTTGAGCTGCAACGTCGGTGGTTCAAGCTCACTAGGTGCTCCTTGGAAACCCTATACAGGGTCGCTATGGGTCAGAATCAACTCGACGGCACTTAACAACAACAACAACATACTTATTGAAGCATATTGCTGTATCTTTCTTCTGTGGAACAGCTGGTGAGTTTGAACAGCCAACCTTTATGGTTAGCAGCCAAGCTCTTAACTACTGTGCCAACATAATGCCTGACCCATAATGCCAACTGACTTATGGTAAATCTATGCAATACTGTTCGTTAATTTTTGACCTTGAATGTCTTTTTAATGCTCTGAGTACATCTCTTTGTAACTTTTGTAAAAATTCATGAATATTTTCTTGGAGAAAAAACTCCTCAGAGAGAATTACTAGATCAACATTTCTGGAAAGATTATATTTTTTGTTTTGTTTTGTATTTATTTTTAACATAAAAAGGTTCTAATTGAGTCTATAGGTAAAAACTACATGTCACTTGGATTCACATTTTTGATCTCTGAATGTAGGCTTCCTGACACCAGGTGCTGACAGCAAAGGCAAAGAATCACCCTTAGAGTAACCTGTGTACTTTGCTTTTCTAGGCTTAGCTTTCGGAATCAATAGCAAAGTCAATTTTTTTTAAACCCCATACAATTTACATATTGTTACTTGTTAAGTTCCATTGAGTTGGTTCTGACCCATCCTATAGAGGGTTTCCAGTGAGTGACTAATGAGTTTGAACCACTGACCTTGCAGCTCAAAATGACCTGTTGTCCAGTACACTATCCTGCAGTGCCACACTAATAATAATTTAACAAATAAGTTCAACATGAATGATTTAATGTATAAATAATATACTTACAAATAAGATTTTCAAGGATTACATTCTCCTCACACAAAAAAACTTTGTGGAAGAGAGGGACAAGTATTTTACAGAAAAAGTCAAATAAAATTATGTGTTTGTATATTGAATGAAGACAGATAAAAGAGGAAGGAAAAGAACACAAAAAAGTAAATGGAGAAAGACAGAATAGAATCAATAAAACAGTCCAGGAAGTGGAAAAAGAAAAAGAGGTGAGGAATAAATTGAATTCGGAGTTAGGACTCAGTGTAAAGGAGAGCACAGCAGTTGCTTGTTCCTACTTACCTGTGCCTGACCAAGGAAGCAGAACGGACAGCAGGAGGATTTGGATGCCCATACAAGAATGCTGCATCCCAGCTCGGCCTCTCAATGCCAGTGATCAGTCTTTCCAGGGACTGTCACAGTACACATACCCTGGGAATCTTCTTCGCTCACTCACTCACATTCATGCCACTCTAGAAACACTGTGTGATCACAACACCTGAACAAAAGCAGACTCATTACCACTCCCGACTACTTGAAAATGAAAGTAAGGAGCAATTGGACTTGGAACAAGCTGACACATCTTTTCATATCTTAAAGGGCCAAATAAGGAAGTTAGAAAATAATTGCAATAATGGATCATATAGAAGACTAAAGCACCTCATAACACAAAGAAGACTGACCTTCAACTCGTTTTCTTGACTTAACTTTCTGCTTCATGACATTTGTTATCTGAAGTATAGAAACAGATTTTTTTCTTCAAGAAAGTTTTTCATTGGGTTCCTGTACTGGTATTTTTTTGGCATAAAGCAAATATTGACAGTTTCATGCGGTACAGGTTCAGTGTGAAGTGATTGCATAGCTGCCTAGTCCTCAGCACCATTCACTCAGTGTTTTTGTTCTGGTTGTTCCTTTTCAGTAATTTAATTACTTTCTTTGCCCCCTTACCTTCTCATCTTTGCTTTGTAGCAATTGTTGACCATTAGATCTCATATAGATGATTTATTAAAGATGGTCACTACTAACGGGTGACATTACTTCTTTTATGAGCCAATCTTTTATTTAACTAAAAAGGGACCTTAGGGTATAATTTTGGCTTAAGGTTTATGGAGTCATCTGGTGTGGTGCTGTGGGTTAATGCGCCAGACTGCAAAGCCATTTGAACTGCAAGGTTGGTGCTTCAAGTTCACCAGCTGCTCCTCGGAAACCCTATACAGGGTTGTTATGGGTCGGAACTGACTCGACAGCACAACACAACAACAGCAACAAGTCTCAACTGGTCCACTAAGTCTGGACTTTTTAAGAATTTGAGTTCTGTTCCATATTTCTGTTTCATCTGCTGTGGCCCTGATCAAAATTATTGGTAGTGGTAGCCAGGTACAATCTAGTTCTTTTGGTCTCAGAGTAGATTCAATTATTGTTCACATAGATTATGAGTCCTACAAACTAGTTTCTTCTCTGAGTCTTTTGTTTCCTTCTTTCTCTTTTGATCTGGACAAATACAGACCAATAGTTGTATCTTACATGGCTTCTCCCAAGCTTTTATGACCTCAGAGACTTTGCACTAACCTAGGATGCAGATTATTAACTTTATGAACTATAATATACTAATTGACCAAGCTGCCCATGATATTTTGGTCATAACCTAGGCTGTAATTTTTATGAGTATAGTTTTTTAGACTTTTTCTCCCATAGAGTCACTGGGTTAGTTTGAACCACTGACATTTTGGTTGGTAGTCAAGTGCTTAACCGCTGAACCATCAGGTATCCCTAAAAACAATATATATGGATATGTAATTATTGAATTGTTGTTATTGTTGTTAAGTGCCATCGATTTGGTTAGAAATGTTTTCATTATTTTGTTGTTGTTATTAAGTGCTGATGAGTCCGTTCTGACTCCACAGCAATTCTATAAGGGTCTTTTGAAGAGTCATTGAGTGGCTGATGGGTTTGAATTGTGACTTTGCACTTAGCAGTCCAGTGCTTATCTTACAGCACCACACCAGCACTGTGATCATAATTATAGTAAGTTGATAAAAAAAACTAAAGATGAATAAAATACCAAAGAAATAATTTCTGAAAGATCACAAGCTGGAAAGTAATTCATCACTGTGAAAATTCATATTGATAAAGAAATTGACTTTGAAAGAATACTGTAGTTTGTTTAAACATACTGTAGTTCTTGAGATGGATCTATCTATCTATCATCTATCAATTGATCAATCTAACCACCCATAATCTATCAACATAATTCTATGATATATTTAGCTATCCATTTGTCCTTAAAAAGCTTTATTATCTCTGTTAATAATATTTCTGTTCAATTATTCCATTAAAAAAACTATTCAGTAACAAAGTACAAAGTTGTGACTTTGAGGTCTAAGTTGCTCCTGACCCAAGGCATGGTATTTCAATCACCTCATATGCATGTGGAAATTAGACAATGAATAATAAAGACCATAGAAGAATTGATGCATTAGAAATGTGATGTTGATGAATAATATTTAAATTAAATGGATTGCCAGAACAAGCAAATCTATCTTGGAGGAAGTACAATCAGAATGCTCCTCAAAAGTAAATATAGTGGGATGTCATCTGTAACAATTAGGATTGACTATGCCAGGAATTCAAGATGTTTAGCAGTTGAGATGTGTTCACAGATCAGCTCAAGAAGATAAAAGACAAATAGATCTGGAATCAGAAAACCAAAAAGGAAGAACACAATCAGCATTTCTCAAGCTGGGGAAACTGAAGAAAAAAATTCAACCTTGACTTTCCTTATTGAAAGATTCTCTGGGCAAATTATTGAATGATGCAGAAAACATCAAGAGAAGATGGAAGGAATACACAGAGTCACTGTACCAAAAGAAAAGGGGTAATATTCAATCATTTCAAGAGGTAGCATATGATCAAGAGCCAATGATACATAGGGAGGAATTCCAAGGTGTATTGAAGGAATTAGGAAAGAACAAGGCACCAGGAATTAATGGAATAAAAATTGAAA
>NW_006408797.1:2344243-2351254 GCF_000296735.1 Chrysochloris asiatica | reverse complement strand
ACCAGCCCTTCCTCTTCTCACTTTCATCTCCAGGTCAATGAGAGTCTATGGAATGTAGTTTAACTGAAACCATTTCTTCATTGCTGCCTTTTCCCCTCTTCCACTCACCAGAAGACCAATGTAACATCATGCGAATGGAGAAAAGATTGAAGTTGTCAAGGATTTCACTTTACTTGTATCCACAATATTCGTGTAAGCAGCAGTCAAGAAATCAAGTAAAACATTACACTGGGCAAATCTGCTCCAAAAGACCTCCTTAAGGTTTTAAAGAGCAAATATATCACTTTGGGAGTCCAGATATGGACTGCAAGGTCAATTTGAACTGCAAGGATGGCAGTTCAAATCTACCAGCCATACCTTGAAAGCCCTATACAGTGTTCCAATGAGTTGTTGTTGTTGTTAGGTGCCATTTTGAAAATGCCATGGATTATCCATCTTGGAATATATACAGACAAAATATTCCTTAGAAGCCAGGATGGCAAGACTTCATTTTTATACATGTTGTCTAAAGGGACCAGTTCTTAGAAAAGGACATCATGCTTAGCAAAATAGTAGGTCTATGAAAAAGAGATCAGTGAAAATGAGATTGATACAGTGGCTGAAACAATATGTTCACACATAACAACAGTTGTAAGAATGGCAAAGGACTGGGCAGCATTTCATTCTGTTGTGTTACTATAAGTCATAGCTATCTTGATGGCACCGGTTACAAATTGGGCTGTGAACTGCAAGGTCAGCATTTCGAAATTACCAGTTGCTACGCAGGAGAAAGATGAGGCTTTCTGCTCCTTTAAAGATTTACAGCCTCGGAAACCCTATTCATGGTCACTATGGGTCGGAACCAACTCAACAGCACTTAACAACAACAATAATATATTTAATGAACAAGACTGAATGCTTTCTTTCTAAGTTAAGGAACAACAATGATGTCTGCTTTCGCTACCTGTTTTCAACATTGCACTGGAGGTTCTAAACTGGAAAATAGGAAACAAAGATAAATAAAAGACATTAAACTGTAAAGGAAGAAGTAAAACTACCTCTATTCAAAGATGTCATAATCCTGTCTACAGAGAATCCTAAGGAATTCACAGAAATTTATTCAAACTTACAAGTTCAGCAAGATTGCATAACATATTATTAATATACAAAATCAATTACAATGAATAACTAAACAAAATTTCAAAGAACAATCAATTTATAATAGCATCAAAAATATTTAAAGACACAGAATAAATTTAACAAAATGAAAATGGTACTCTGAAAATGATACACTCTTCTTTATAAGAACTAAAGACCTGTTTTCCATAACTTTCTTATGTTCTCCATATATTTTATGGGCATAAATCAAACATTGCTTATTTTGTAAACCTTCAGTTTTACATCAAATCCCAAATATTTCCCCTTCTATTCAGCTTAATCCTAATGACTTTCATTTGAAAGGGAACAACAGGACTTTGTTATTTCTTCACTCTGTATCCTGTTTGCAAGGGAAGCATGAACAGGATTGTTGTTGTTGTTGTTATTAAGTGCCACCAAGTCAGTTCCAACCCATAGTGACCCTATATAGGGTTTCCAAGGAGCAGCTGGTGAGCTTGAACTGCCGACCTTGCAGTTCAAACGGCTTTGCAGTAACCCACAGTGCCACACCAGGACTCTAGGGTGGAAGGGAGGAAAAGAACCACGGTATTTTTAACCCATGTGGCCTCATTTTCTACCACTCATCTCCTATTTTAAGGCACCGACACCACATTGTTCTGATTGTCTTTTGACAACACCAATCATATTAATAACACCTGGCATTTCTTCTTGCCAGCTCATATACCTAGGAGCTCTTTCCAAAGACTATCATGGCTCATTTCATCACCTCTTCAATCAGGTCCTTGGCAGAATTAAGCCTTTTGAAAGTGGGCTTTTTAAACCACTTTTCTAAAGTAGAATTTATTGTCATGCATAAGACCATAATTCAGGTTTATTTTAAAGAGCTTTGAAGAAGGAAAAATATTTTCTTAGACAAGCAAAAACTTAAAAACAAAGTAAGTCAATGCTAGCAGTTTTACTTTACTGCTGTTGTTGTTCTTATGTGCTACCTAGTCAGTTTTGACTATACTAATAGCGACTCTATGCACAACAGAGTGAAGCACTGCTCAGTTCTGTGCCATCCTCATAACTGCAGATGAAATATGCAGAGAACATAATGTTGCTTACTGATAGCAAAAAGGTTGATGTTTCCAAGTTGTTACACTTGAATCCATTGCTGCTACCACTATGCCAATCCATCTCATTGGGGAATCTTCCTTTTCTTCGCTCACCCTCCCCTTTACCAAGCATAATGTCTTTCTCCAGCAACTGCTCCCTCCTGATAACATGCTGAAAAACTATAATACTAAAAATATATATGTAATAAGAAATAGAGTAAATTCAAATAGGAAAATGAAGAAAGTGACACAAAGAGTAAGAATTAAGTTAGAATTCCTACTGTCATCAAGTCAACTTATAGCACCCTCTACTTAGGGTAGCCAAGGCTATAAATCTCTATGGGAGTCTAAAGCCTTCTCGTCCTGCCTCGAACAGGATGGTAAATTCATGCTCCTTAAAGTTAAAATTGTTGTTGTGAAGTGCCATGGAGTCAGGTCTGACTCATAGTGACACTCTATAGGGTTTCCAAGCAGTGGCTGGTGGGTTTGAATCACCAGTACTGCAGTTAGCAGTCTGGTGCTTATCCCACAGTGCCATCATAAAGAAAACAAGGACTGATCATGGAAAATGAAGAATTAAGTGCCTTTAATGCAATATAATCCTCACCTGCAACCTGCAATAGAAAACGTGCCTCACTGTAGAATGATAGAGTTCGAATCATACAGCCATAATAGCCTTCATCCAATGGGTGGATGTCATGCAGCTTCAGTGCAACATAACCTTGGGTAATGTTCTCCTTCAGAAATTCTGTTCTTCCTTGGTACTCCTTCCTTTGAAATTCCATGTGATCCTGGCCATCTTGATACATATGTACCACAAATGAGATTTGGTCACGGAACCATCTCACCTCCATTCCTTGGGCATTCATTGAGGGACTTAGATGGCAGGAGATCACAATTTCTTTGCCAGTATGAGCAATGACAGGTTGGGTAGGTCCAATTACTAAGAACTGACCTGGAACATAAGTTTAGAGTTAGAGTGATAAAGTCAGGCTGGACTGGATATTAGTAAAATTAGCTATGTTATATTTGGACATTCGGAAATTGACTCAGAAATAACTAATTCATCTATTCAGCAATTTACTTACCTGACAGTTTTCAAGTGATTATATAAATTTTTAGGCTGGGGATGAAAATACCCATCCAATGCTAAGCAACATGAATAAAAAAGAATTTTCATTAGGGATATGATCATGAAAATTGAGGTTACCAAGGATAAAGAAACCTTAAAAAAAATTTTGACATGTGAAATGAAAAATAATTAACACAAAGACAAAAATGGAACTGGCATTATGCCTTTCAGTAACATTACTAAGTAAAAGAATATTCTCAAAAGAACCAAGAAAATTATTTTAAAACCAAAATGCAGAATATTAAATGATGGATGAGTAGAATAGATATTTTAATGAATACACTAGAACAGAAAATGTTCCTCCTATTGTTTGTTTTGAGAAAAGAAGTTAGATAAGTAAATGTCACTTTTCATCACAAACCATTTTGAACTAGTTGATATTCCAAATATTTATTTGACAAAGAGTTAAAAACAATAAACATAGATTAAACTCTTTATTTTAAAAAGAAGATATACATTTATGCAAATAAAGCATGTATTCATAAAATATATTTTAAAAATCCACTGTCTTTAAGTTGAGTTCTGACTCACAGCAACCCTATAGCCACCAGTTTGGCTAACTTGATACCAAATTTTCTAAACACTTATAATCACTAAATAACCTCTTAAATTGCCTATGTATTGAAAGATAACTCAAAAATACAAGTTTAAATTCATTGGAATATATTGATATTTTAAAACTTTAGGTTGTAATTAAACTCCATTTAGAGATGAATACATAATCTTCATTCAAGAGCAAGAATAAAAGAAACAAAATTTAGAATTCAACACAAGAAACTAAAAGCTGGATAACAATAAACTCAAGAAAAACTAATTCATAATGATGAAACTTAAAATCCATGAATTAAGAATTCATAAAAACTTAATGACTATATGCAAAAATAGATGCTTAGTCAAGAAATAATAATGCAATGTCAAATTTAATAATGCAGAAATCAATAGGTGTGGCACTGTAGGCTAATGTTCAGACTGCAAAGTCATTTGAATTGCAAAGTCGGTGGTTCAACCTCATCAGATTCCCCTTGGAAACTCTATACAGAGTCACTATGGGTAGGAATCGACTCAATGGCACTTAACAACAACAGCAATCAATAAATAATTTTGAAAATTTGAGAAATGTTTAAAAATCAATGAAAAGAAAATAAAACTTTTTTTAATATCCAAAATAAATAAATAAGTTTAAGCCCTAAATTAACAAATTTGGAACTTGTCTGGTCCACATCATCTATTGGTACATTCTTTAAAGCCTCTAAGAAACTTACCCTACAAATGTTATTTATTCTTCCGGATGAAGGACAAATATGTAATTTTCCCCATTTAATTTTCAAAGGTTTAATAAAAGCAATATCTAAATAATGACTGTAACAGGACAAAAAATTACAGACTAAGCTCATATACAAATATACAAATATAGTTTCAAAAATTAAAGGTAGTAGTAATAGAATGGGCAATAATTCATAATCATCAAACAGAGATTATTCCAAAAATGCTAAGTAATTGTAATATTTGAAAATACAGCTTGCAATCAACAGTTAAAACAGACTCAAAAAAATCTCTAATATCGTCTGACTTTTACTCATTCTTCTATTGCTTGAAATTTATCCAACATTTTATAATGAAAATTTTCAATCATACAGAAAGTTGAAAAGATTTTTAAGGGAAAACTCACATATCTGTCACCAAAATTCCACCATAAATATTTTTACTCTATTTACTTTATCACATATCTATTTCTCTATCAATTAAATGAATTTGATGCAATTCAAAGTAAACTCCAGACATCAGTACACTTTCCCAAAATACTTCAGTATACATATCATTAACAAATTGTTATTGTTGTTAGGTGCCATCGAGTTGGTACCTACTCATAATGACCCTATGCACAACAGAATGAAACACTGTGCAGTGCTGGGACAAACATAATCGTTGCTAAACCAGAGCCCATCGTTGCCACCACTGTGCCAATCCGTCTCATTTGTGGTCTTCAACACTTTAAAAAGGTCTTGTGCAGCAGACTTGCCTAATGCAACACACATTTGATTTCTTCACTGCTGCTTCCATGATGATTAATGATTGATCTGAGCAAATGAAGCCTTTGACAACTTCAACCTGTTCTCCATATATACTGTGAGGATTTTTGTTTTCTTTACATTGAGATACAACCAATACCAAAGGATGTAGTTTTTGATCTTCATCAGTAAATATTTTAAGTCCTCTTCACTTGCAGCAAGAAAGGTTGTACCATCTGCATATTGCAGGTTGTTAATGAGCCTTCCTCCAGTCCTGATGCCATGTTTTTCTTCATATAATCCAGCTTCTCTGATTATTTGCTCAGTATACAGAATAAATAAATATGGTGAAAGGATACAACCCTGATGCACATCTTTTCCTAATTTTAAGCCATTCGGTGTTCCCTTGTTTTGTTCAAACAACTACCTCTTGGTCTATGTACAGATTCCTCATTAGCGCAATTAAGTATCCTGAAATACTCATACTTTGCAATGTTATCCATAGCTTGTCATGATACACACAATCAAAAGCCTTTGCATAGTCAATAGAGCATGGGTAAACATTTTTCTGGTATTCTCTGCTTTCAGCCAAGATCCATTTAACATCAGCAATGATATCCCTTATTCCATATCCTTTTCTGAAACCAGCTTGAACCTCTGGAAGTTCTCTATCAATGTATGGTTGCAACCATTTTGTATTACCTTTAGTAAAACTTTCATCGCATGGGCTATCAATGATATTGTCCAATAACTTCTGTTGTGTCACCTCTCTTTGTAATTGGCACAAATACAGATCTCTTCCAGTCAGTTGGCCAGGTCTTCCAAACTTCTTGGTATAGATGAGTGAATGCCTCCACTGCCACATCAGTTTACTGAAAGATTTCAAGTTGTATTCCATCAATTCCATGTGCCTTGTTCTTTACCAATGACTTCAATGCACCTTACACTTCTTCCTTCAAGATAATTGGCTCTTGATCATATGCTACTTTCTGAAATGGTTGTCATTCCCAGCATAGTAAACCTAGTGGTTGTCAGATTCAAAATAGCCAACATCAGTCCATTTACGTTCACTAATACTTAGGTTGTTGATGTTTATGCATTCCATTTATTTTTTGACAATTTCCAATTTTCCTATTCATACTTCATGCATTCTATTTATTAATGGATATTTACAGTTGTTCCAATTATTAATGGATGTTTACAGCTATTTCTCTTCATTTTTAGTTGTGCCCCATCAGCAAATGAAGGTCCTAAGAGTTCAACTGCATTCACATCATCATATCATCATAGTCAACTCTACTTTGTGAAGACAACTCTTCCCCGGTCGCATTTTGAGTGCCTTCCCACCTGAGGGACTCCTCTTCTGGCAACATATCTGACAGTGTTCCACTGCTATTCAGAAGGTTTTCAGTGACTAAATATTTGGAAGTAGTTTGTCTCTCCTTCTTCCTAGTCTGCCTTCATCTGGAAACTCACCTGAAACCTGTCTACCATGGTTGACATTGCTGATATTAAAAATACCCGTGGCATAGCTTTAAGGATCACAGCAACACACAAGCCACCACAATACACAAAAAGTCGGTATTTTTGGTTTCTTTTAATGGAAGTAAAAATTACAAATAATGCACATTCACTAAGATTTAAAAAAACAAGTACCTCTTGTAATCTAAAGGAG
>NW_006408797.1:2334986-2336974 GCF_000296735.1 Chrysochloris asiatica | reverse complement strand
CAAAAGACCCAATAGATCCGTTTGGAAGAAGGGCAGCCAGAGTGCTTATTGGCGGCCACAACAGCCAAGCTTCATCTCTCATGCTTTGGACATATCTTCAAGAGGGACTAGTTGCTGGAGAAGGATATCATGTTTGGTAAGGTGAAGAGTCAGAGAAAAAGACGAAGACGCTCAACAAGATGGATTGGCCAAGTGGCAACATCAATGGACTCAAGTGTGGCAACAGTGGTTAGCTTGGCCCAGGAGCAGCAGTGTTTTGTTCTGCTGTGCATAAGGTTGCTATGAGTAGGTATCGACTTGATAGCACCTAACAACAACAACAACAATTCCATGGTGATGAGTGGTCATGAATAGCCAGTTGAAAGAGTATTTCCTTGGGAGTGTGGGCAGTTCTTAATATAATGGGCACATAGGAAAGGTTCTTTCTATCTCTTCCACTGGGGAACTGGCACTCTATAACTGTAAGCCATTTCCTTCAAAATAATATCTTTGTATATATGCATATAAATGTTTCACTGGTTTTGCTTCACTAGAAAACCCAGCCTAAGCTCACTAAAAAACTCACATGTGGTACTGAGAGAGTGGGGTTGTAGAGAAAGAAAATCTCAAAGATGAGTTTTCTAAATTGGTTCTCAAGTCTGACTAATTTAAAAGGCACTTACTTTATAGTGTGGAGGCCTGTCTGAACTCCACTTCATAGGAACGGGCATTGGACTGATTTTGAGTTTCCTCTCTTTTGTGATTGTTGTGGAGTCAGAGAAAGTCACACATAGTCCACACATGGTTTTTGCAGTTGGCATCAAAATCAGGATTCATTGCAATGGCTCCAGATTCCTGGAAACGTGAGGTTATTTTTAAGAGAAAGAACCAAGGGGCATGAGATAAAATACTTCAGCAAAGAGGAGAGCAGAAGCTTCTGGAGCTGCCTAAAGCAGATATAATGCTGATTACAAAGGTTTAGTGAAAAGAGGCCAAGGCCTACTGGAATGCACCTTGCCAAAGGCCCAAGGCCATATGCATATAAATGTGGTTAGTCAGTGGAGAAGGAAAGATTGAATTTGAGTGTTCTAAAAAGGTTTATGTGTTTGACTGCCTTATAGATATTGGTTTCTCCTGCCTATTATTGTAAAATAGCCATATGTGTGACAGAAATGAATATATTGGAAGTGATGATTACAGAGAACTTATAAGGATGCCTGCAGCCTATAGGCTGAAACACGATTTAAAATTTGCCTGAAAAACAATAGGACTTTGTAGAGGAGTATGGGAATTGATGGAATACAAATTGAAATCTTTCAAGAAAGTGAGGTGGCACTGGAGGCACTTATTTATCTATGCCAGAAAATTTGGAAGATAACTATCTGGCTAACTGATTGTAAGAGATCCATATTTGTGCAGCTTCCAAAGAGAGGTGACCCAACGGAATGCAGGAAGCACTGGACTATATCTTTAGTAGCCCATGCAAGTAAAATTTTACTAAAGGTGATACAGAAATGGCTGCATGCATACACTGACAGAGAACTTCCAGAGGTTCAAGCCGGATTCAGAAAAGGATGTGGAATGGGGGATTATCATTGCTGCTGTCCAATGGATCTTGACTGAAAGCAGAGAACACCAGAAAGATGTTTACCTGTGTTTTATTGACTACGCAAAGGCTTTCGAATGTGTGGATCACAACAAGTTATGGACAACATTGTTTAGTATGAGTATTCCTGAACACTTAATTGTGCTCATGAAGAATCTGTACATGGACCAAGAGGCATTTGTTCTAACAGAACATGGGAACACTGAATGGTTTAAAATTAAGAAAGGTATATGACAGAGTTGTATTCTTTCACCATACTTATTCAACCTATATGCTGAGCAAATAATCTGAGAAGCTGAGCTATACGAAGAAAAATGTAGCATCAGGATTGGAGGAAGACTCATTAACAACCTGTGATATGCAGATGATACAACCTTGCTTGCTGAAAGTGAAGAGGACTTAA
>NW_006408797.1:2332762-2334106 GCF_000296735.1 Chrysochloris asiatica | reverse complement strand
CAGAATCTTCAGAGTTGAAACATTTACATTTGAAAAGACATGCACACCAACCCAGAATTGCTGCAAGGACAGGAGCATTTAGATGAAAAGAAAGCAGATAATTAAAACACACACACACAAACAAAACAAAACAAAAACAAAAACAAAAAAAATAATGACTTTTTGAGTATAGATGGCATCAAGGTAAGGAAAGTGAATCCATCAGAGAAAACCACCTTCTAAGATTGGACGTTAAAAGGTACTGCTCGCTGTTGACTACCTGGATCTACACATGAGTAGAATGGGAAGAAATGCAGCATTGAAGACACAGGCTGACTTTGGTGGTGGTGTTGGTGAGAAAGGAGGCCCCTGCCCATAAGACCTTGAGGCCTAGGAATGAGGGAGGAGACCCCTGCCCATAAGACCTTGAGGCCTAGGTCTCACACAAAGGAAACTAACAGCTTCTTCCACTTTTGTAAAAAGCCGCTTATCTAGGAACCACTAATGATAAAGTAACAAGGTGGTATCACCACTCAGCCCTATGTCATCCTACAAAAGCTAGTACGAAAGCTATTTCAGGGTGCTTGGTTTTTTTTTTTTTTGGGACATTAGCCCCCTGAAGCTCCATTGGCAATAAAGCCTCTTCCTCTGATAGCACTGGTGTTCAGGTGATTTCTTTCTCCCATTTGGGCCTTATCTTCCTGCAACATTGGTTGTGTGACATGGAGTCAGTTCCAATTCATAGCAACCTTGTGTAGAGTTTCTGAGGCTATAAATCTTTACGGGATCAGAAATCATCTTTCTCCTGTGGAACAGCTGATAGTTTCAAGCTGCTGACCTTAAGGTTGACAGTCTTACTTGAAACCACTATGCTACCAGAGCTTGGACATGCTCAATTGGCACCCATTGACCTTGAGATGAGAGAGGAGAGGGAAGGCTGGATAGTGAGAAGTTTAGGAAGTTTTATGAACTCCTGAGCCCACAGGCACTGACCTAGCTCCTGGGAACTAGGACTGAGAGTGAAGGGGACAGTTTTTTTGAAGTGCAGGAATATGTATGTGAACTCCAAAACTTGCGGCTGGTACCCATTTGACCTAGCTAGGAAGGCTAGGCTGAGTTGTGATCAGAACCTGAGCATATGAAGATAAAAATATTTGATACTGTAAGCAAGTATCTATTACTACAATTTGATAAACTGACTTTTGCTTATGGATGCAGTAGCTCAAAATTCCAACCAGAATGGAAGATTCTTCAGATCAAGGAACATGTTGTCTCCTCAGTGTATTCGGTTGATTATTGTTGATGTTAAGTGCCATCGAGTCGATTCCGACCCATAGCAACCCTGTATAGAGTTTCCAAGGAGCA